>NC_066523.1:3495080-3512580 GCF_024679095.1 Eriocheir sinensis
ATAGGAGCTCAGAAGTGACGGATTTCCGGATAAAGCTGAAACCTCACAGCCGCACACACGCGGGAGGCCGGACAAAACCCCCGACTGACACCCTACCTTACCGGTACCTGTTCACTGCTAGGTCGACAGGGCACGGATTAAAGGAGATTGCCACTCCGCCAGAGAATCGAACCCAGGACCTCTTGGTTGTGAGACGAGCGCACTAACCACTGCACTAGAAGATCCGTGTGTGTGTGTGTGTGTGTGTGTGTGTCTATCTCTATCTGTCTATCTATCTATCTATCTATCTACCTACCTATCTGTCTATCTTTCTATATCGGTATCTATCGATATTTCATGCTAACTGCTCTTCTGAACTTGCTTTCCGCGGCCCTACTGTACCCGACTTTCAACTTAATGTGACGCAATGAGGTACATTGAACAAAGGCAGCCCCGACATCAGCTCCCTTACCCACCCCGGCTCGCCCACCTCCCGTAGGACTGCTACCTGGTCATGGGGAGCAGCCTCATTCATGTATCGGGGCTGAGAATAGGTGGATAACTGGCGGAAGTGATGCTACTTCAGCATTCACCGGATATCCTGGTGGGTGTCGCAAGAGTCGATATGAAACTCATCTGCCGTGTTAATAATGTGAGAAAATGTTGAAGGAATTATGAATGAGAGGTCATTTAGAGAGCTTGAAATCATAAAGGGAAATAAAGAGGATGGGCCACATGAGCAGAAGGAAGATTTATCAGAAAAGGAGAAGCAGGAGGAGTGAAGACCAGGGGCAAGAGTTTGGAGGCTGAGGAGGAAGCTGCGTACTATGAGAATTGATGATGATGATTGGTGATAAAAAAAAGGCGATGAGAAAGACGCACGGCTTCGTGACCCAGCCACGCGCACGCGGGGTCAGAGAAATTAAGAGATTGAAGTAGGAATACGTACATGCCTGAAATCTCTCTTCATAACATAACTCTCTCTCTCTCTCTCTCTCTCTCTCTCTCTCATATCTTACCTCCTCCGTCCGTTCATCCCCCGCGCTAACTTATCTAACACCTTTCCTTAAGAGTTTGACGGTAGGAAAGCAGAGCAATCACTGAATTTAAGATAAAAATTAAAAGTACAGCAGAGCAACAACATTCAATAGTAGAAGAAAATCGATTGCCTGTGAGGAAAAAAATGAGAGGAAGGGAGAGGAAGGATGCGGCGACGACCCCCGGATGTCCAAGTTTACGGAAATCCTTTGGAAAACGGTGGTCGAGTTCCGGTGGAGGAGAGGGGACAGGGAGGGTAGCGAAGGGAGGAGCGAGAAGCAAGGTGTGAAGAGGGTGCAGAGAGGGGGAAGGTGAGGATATCAGGGTCAGGTCTTGAGTGAACAATAGGCGTTGTACGCAGAGTCCGAGCAAGATGAGGCGCATTCCATATTTTATTTTTATCTTTCTCCCAGTTATATGCCATGGGGTTCAATCATAGCTGCCCCATCCACTCGTGTAGTTCCTCGATACCCGGCAAGTGGGTGAGTTTCAGCAGTGACTGGATGTTTGAGGGTGTAAGGTTTTGCTACCTTTACCATATTCATCTGTTCCTGAACTGCATCGCGCATCCTACAGTGAGACAGCCTGAGACAACAAACGATTTATTTTTAACGTTCCGCCTATATCGCCGGTAGGCTTTCTCGGTGGGGCCTGGTGGTCGGCCCTAGCCCGTTATGGGGTAGGCAAGTGTTAGCAGTGGCGCCATCTTGCTTGAATATATAAAATTCTATACCGAACTCACCTCAATGTGCGATTTACGGGATGTAATACGGGATTGGTGAATATAAGGAAGAAGCAGAATAAGGAGAAAATGGAAGTGGCTCCAAAGTGACCACCATATCATGATCAAAGGAGATGTGAAAAGTGGTGGCGGTGAATGGGTGGAGGGAGCAGGCCAAGGAGAGCTCAGTGCTTTTTTTGAAATGTTACCCAAACACAATAATAAATCCTACTCACAGTCCACTTATGATTAGAGGTTTTGATATCGCTATTGAAGGGCAGAGAAAGAAAAAGAGCGACACTCCAAGATAAAGAGTAATATATCTCCCTAGCGTAAGAGCCTAGGTCCGGTTGGGCTGGCTGGACGTCGAGGCAGAGGGACGAATCCATGACGCGGCCGGGACATAGCACCCGCCTCACCGCTAGCCCACCCTAGAGCCGAGGGTGGCGCGGCGGGCGTCGAGGCAGAGGCGGGATGGTGGCTCGAACAGGGGCAGCGAAGCATGGTCGATCCCACAATAGGGCTTCCGGTGGGGCTCTACCTGTTGCCCTTCATCGCGGGGCTCCTCACTACCTGCCGCCCTCCGCCCCGCCCCACAGTATCATGCGACCACACTCCCCGTCGCCTTTCTCCATCACCTAGCTGTCATTTTTATATTTTAAAGCGATCCCCTCTGAGTACATATTCATTTTCTTTCACTTCTTTGCTCCAATTACCTGCCATCTTTCAAAACTCCTCTACTAAGTTGTCTCTTTCTAACCTCCTCCCTAGATTATTTGTTTTCTCCTCACACACTTTTCCTTTCTAACTTCATCGATGCGGCTGCAGCCTGTCTCTTATTCTCATTCGTCAATACATTTCGGAAAAACATAATCTCGTTCTCATCCATTAAATTGTCTTTTATGCACGCCCTCCACCTCCCCACAGCATGCAGGTCGTGTGTGTGTGTGTGTGTGTGTGTGTGTGTGTGTGTGTGTATTTATGTATATATGTACGGTATGCATATATGTATGTATGTATATTCATATTTACAAAAACTGCCTACTAATTCTTTGCAAACGGTCAGGCAATGTGTGACAGAGGTGCTACAGGTATGACAGGTCTCTTATTTATATGGTCTGAAGGAAGATCAAAGGCTAAATGATTACTATGAAAAGAAGCCAACACTATGATATAATAAAATCAAACCAGAAATGTTGAAAATTACTCTTATTTTCCGCAGCGACGCGGCAACGGCTGCCCCTTATTTCTGCGTGTCTGTTTTAACGAAAGAATCAACGGTAAAGATGAAGGAGTGATTCCTCCAGTTTTTAATTTACCAGGAGTCTATTCTTAAGATCATATTAATTAATGATTAAGAAGTTATTTTCCGTGTTTTTTAATTGCAATTATGTGTATCGGATTAAATTCACAATGATAAAAAATACCCCGTAATTTCCAGCTGTTTGACGTCTGTCATACGTAATACTGTTGAATAAATTATGAATGGTCATGCACGGCAGAGAATAATCGGTGGGCAACACACTAACACTATATACCGAGGACCCAACTGTGACAGTCGGGATTAATTAGTGGAAGACGTAGATAAAAATATTGTAACACATGCAAACATGGAAAACATCTTTTCCTACTGTTTTCTCTGAGTTTCATTAGTAAGTCTTGCAATTTATATATAAAAAAAATGAATGCAACGAGCGTATTAAGTGAAATGTCGTGCTTCTCAGTCACATATCTTGTTATAAGATTAGGTATTAAAGTCGTGCAAAGAACACTACACTAAAATATTATAATGCACACTGGACAAGCAGGGCGTACAATCAACGGATCTATACTTAGAGGGGACACTAAGTCATTAGAGTACTGGGACTACACAGACGTTAAGCACAAGGAGCAGCGTAGACAGTAAATACTTGGAAACATACACCAGGCGCACAAGGCAGCACATACATACACTAGTAGGAGTAGTGACAAACTAAGACGGTACACACACTAGACTACAAACACTAGGGCTGGCGTGGCTTACCGTTTCTGCTCCATGCCCTTCTTCTGTTGTCTGAAATTCGATATGAAAAGTCTTCAGTGAAGTTTATAAATGTTTCGCACATCGCTCCACCTTCCAACAACCCTTCTCACTCTACCACTCACTGCCGCTCGCTCGACGCTGGGCAGAACGAGCGATTACTCAGTTATTATAGCACATCAATAAAACCACAAAAATTGCGCTTGTGAACGCTCCGCGTCACACGTTTAAAACATGGGAGAATTTCTTGGGAGAAGTCTTCCGTTGCCACCTCGCGCCGTGCGTCGGTGAGGCAGTGTGTGAAGAGTGCGACGTGTCTCTTACGATTGTCCCTGATCCTGTCGCCGCGCCGCGAGCAACCACGCTCCCGTCACCTCTACTCGCTGCTGCACGAGAGCTCAAGTGAGGTGTGTGGCTAGTGACAGATCACGGAGTGGGGCTGGTAGAGGCCGCGTGTGAGCGCAAGTCCCGAGACGTGTGATGCCGCTCAATTAAAGCTTTTGTGTGACATGCGGACGACCGGCCAACATGTACGCCGGCGCGGTTACCAGATACAGACTTCCGCAGACCACTTCCTCTTAATTTTCTTGCGCTAGGTGAAGGTCCTCTCATTTGAAAGGCTGGCCTATATTTTTTATTCATACACTCAATGCAGGATAAAAAAATCTTTTATTTAGTATGTAAGGACTGAACGAAGGAAAACAAAGACTTTGGTGAGGCTGTGGCAACTGATTACAGGGTTGTCAGTCATTGGACGCGCGCAGAAGTGACCCCACAGGAACCTCTGACGTCAGGATCAAGGGGAGGAGCTTCGCACGGGAAACAAAAGGCAAGCTGAAGAGTGACGCAGCACGCAATGACGCGTCTCATTAGTATGTAAACATCCTACAATGAAATGCGGAACTAAAACTTTTCGCGAGGAACAAGGAGTCCCGGGATGAACAAGAGGAAGATGTCAGAGGCAATCTTCAGTCTCACCACGGCGCGGGGCGGGGAGGCAGGAAATTAACATTTCAACACCATGAAATTCGAGCAACAAGTGGCAACGTTACACCCTACACACAGCTTCCTTCAGGAAAACGGTACACAAAAAAATACCCTCGGCGTTGTTGTTTTCTATCAAATATATCGGTATATATGAGCACACACACACACACACACACACACACACACACACACACCGTAGCTCAATGGTTAAAAGTCCTGCGCTGTCAGGTTTCGCGGCCTGACAGGCGGAGGTTCGAGCCCCGCTCAGGCCGGGATTTTCCCGCTCACAAGAAGTGGTTACTTTCCCCCCCACCCCCCCTTGAGCAAGAGGGATGGGGTTTTGGTGTGTGGATGTCCTGGCAGAACCCAGAAATCGACTATAATGAGCTTGCTCTTGTCGGGAGGGTTGTTGCTGGTGATTGCGAGTCCAACTCGTGATCAAGCCGTGGTGAATTACACACACACATCGCACATAATCAGGGACGCAGCTACACAGATGCAACAATTAGCTCGATACCATTTTGTTTAGGAATTACAATATTAAAAAAAAACTTCCTTATATAAATCAAGCCTTCTATGTTCTATCCTTCCACTCTCCTCTTCCTCCTCCGTTTTGCAGCACCTCACTTCTATACGAATAGGATTCTTTGCACAATCTTTCCTTTTCCGCGTTACCCCACAGTACCTCTCAACAAGCATCACAGTCATGGATCAACAAGTCGACATCACATCTCTGTAGCCTACTAATTCAGTCTTATCATGACTATATTCCGCCACTCTTTTTTTCTATAATCTCTCTCTTACATCTCCCCCTGCCCGTTTTTTCCGCTCGGCTGGCCAAGCTTCCGGCGATTCTCATGGCGCAAAGCCGGCACGCCCATCCCAGCCGGGACTCGTTACCTTCATTATCACCTTCCATCATCATCACTATCATTGTTTTCATCACTATCGGCCTCCCCTATCACCACCCACCCGCCCGCCTCCTGCTGCTCCTGTTGTCGCCTGTCGGGGATGTTATTATTGGCGTCGGGTCGCTCACCCAGACCACTGTATTAATTTGGATTGACTGTCGCCGTAAAGTTTTGTTGTAGCTTGTCTGATTGTTCTTACGTGTCTTTCTCCAATACGTCAGGGGTCGCTTCAATCAAAACCTGCTATCTTTTATCTGGTCAGCGGCCTCAGAGTTTCCTTGCTTTGTTGAGAGTGACTAACCTTTGTCTCCTCCTCCTCCTCTTCCTTTTCAAGCCCTTTCCACCCTCATCCTTATGTGTCTTATCACTTATTCAGGATGTACTTGCCCTTTCCTTTCCAACCCCCACTATTGTTAAACACAGTCCTCAGGATGATCACATGTTTATAGTAAAGTTGTAATATTAAATTTGTAAATATGTTTAAATAAACATGATATTATAACTTTCTTGTTTCGATATTTTTTACTTAACATCCGCTCTTTTTTTCTTTCATCAATCATTCACTGGTCATTTATTCAACATATCATGAACCATACACTGTAGTATAGCTAAAAAAGCAAACAGTCAATACATAATCTTCGTCAGCAGCTCATAGTTATCCAGCTGGCCCCTATATTTCGCAACATCACCACATGCAGCAGAGACATGTCGGCTAGATTTCCGCCTCCCAGGCAGATCTTGTTCCGATTCGCTGTGTGTGTGTGTGTGTGTGTGTGTGTGTGTGTGCGTGCTCCATACCGATTAAAAACAGAATATTCACGTCACGGTCTTCGCGTCGTTCTGATGTATTGGCAAGGCTTGGTTCAGCCTGCTGGAGTCCTTGGAAGAGGGCTTGAAAGATAAATCGGCGAACGCTTCTCGATGAACATTGTGACTCCCTCTACTTTGAGTGTTTTTTTAGTATGTATTTTTTTTACTTTACCCTTTTTCAAGTTTACTCTCCAGCGTGTTTACTTTCTGCCTTGATTTTGCACTTCTCTGGAAATTTACATAAGCAATTACTGGCCAGACCTTTCGTGGCTCACTTCACGGTCAGGGTCTTCACGCCTCCTCCCAGCACGAGCGCTCCACACGTAAAGTGGCTCATTCCAGCAACTCTTTTTTTTTCTCCTACAGCCAATGGCAAACATGACTGGAGTGTGGCGCCACCATCTCCGCACCCTCTTTCCTACTGTGTGTGTGTGTGTGTGTGTGTGTGTGTGTGTGTGTGTGTGTGTGTGTGTGTAATGTACAAGTGACGGAAAAGGCATGGATAAGTATCGTGGTTCCAAAGTAGAATTTGGAGCGAAAAATATCGAACATCCGGAGGTGACAGCTCAGACGTAAAAAAATATATATATATATATATATATATATATATATATATATATATATATATATATATATATATATATATATATATATATATATATATATATATATATATATATATATATATATATATATATATATATATATATATATATATATATATATATATATATATATATATATATATATATATATATATATATATATATATATATATATATATATATATATATATATATATATATATATATATATATATATAAAACATTTGAATACGTGGTTATAATTGATATTTGGAAAACATCTTCCAACAAAACTAAATTAAGAGAATCTTATGATACAAAAAACTCTTTGGAGGTGAAGGTGAAGGTGTTCGCTGCTTAGTGGTGGGTGAAGTGGAGGAGCTGAGGCAAGATAAAGCTCTATAAGAATGATTTATATGATAGAGGCATTGACAAAAAGAGGGGGAACGGGGAGGAGGAGGAGAAGAAGGGGAAAGAGAAGGAGGAGGAAGAGGAGGAGGAGGGGAAAGAGAAGGATGAGGAGGGGAAAGAGAAGGAGGAGGAGGAGGAGGAGGAGGAGGAGGAGAAAAGAGAAGAGGGAAGATGGTTGATTTGAGAACTCCATGAATTAAACAGGGCATATATACTGACCGTCAAGGTAGTGTAGGGATTGTGTAGGCGGCGGGTGAGGCGTGGTGGAGGACGTGTTGGATGGCGAGGTGGTGGTGGCTGAAGAGGAGGAAGACGAAGCTGTGGAGGGGACGGCTGCCTGCGAAGGAAGGGAGGCCGATGGCACGCAGGAGGGTGGCGGTGGGGCGTGCGTCGAGGAGGATGAAGAGCTCGGCGTGAGTACTGGGTTGAGGCGGTGCTCGGGCATGGGGCCGCCGTACCCTTCAAGGAACTCGTTGAAGTCCGGCAAGCACTCGTGAAAGGTGGAGGGCACGTGGGCCAGATTCGCAGACTCTTCCTCCACATCTGAAATGAAGGAAGAAAACATTCGCATGAGAATAGGAGTCTTATTATTGACGTTACTGCTGCTGCTGCTGTTACTAATACGTCTGCTACTACTACTACTACTACTACTACTACTACTACTACTACTACTACTAATAATAATAATAATAATAATAATAATAATAAAAATAAAAATAATAATGATAATAATAATAATAATAATAATAATAATAATAATAATAATAATAATAATAATAATAATAATAATAAATCACTATTTTTATCATTACTGCAACAAAAACAAGACCAAAGAAAACAATCACCTACTTTTACAAAGACAGTCAAATATGACAGCAGCAGCAGCAGTAATACGTAGAAAGGACAAATATTTTACTACTACTACTTTATAGAAAATACTACTACTACTACTACTATATAGAAAATACTACTACTATATAGAAAATACTACTACTACTACTACTACTATTGCTGCTGCTGTTGCTACGTTAGAAATAAAAGACGTAACAACACACATTCATTACAACATGGATTTTTTTTCTACAGAAATGCGAAATCACTGTCACTTGGCCGCTTAATCAATGAGAGTTGCTTTGCTGTGTGTGTGAAGAGGAAATCAGAGAGGGAGGGAGGGATGAAGGCATGGAGGAAGGAAAGAATATAAGGGACTAGAGGGAGAGAGGGAAACGCTGTTTGGTTGAGCGAGGACCTTCAACATCAATGAGTATTCGCAACAATAGATGACCTCCAAGGGATGCCAGTCACATGGGCGCTCCTCACTTCCTGCTGCCGCATTATGCCGGAGGCAAACACAAGATATTAGCACAGTGATCTTGTTTCTGGGAATTAATGCAACACTCAACTGGAGTTTTTGTATCACAAACGAATTATAATCTCAATACTTCTCATTCAGTGAAAAGCTGTTTCATACTAAAAAAAACTGTTGCAACAGCAGGTGTCAGACTTCAAGTAGCGACGTTCATAATCACAGACAGTTTTCATCCTCTTCTCCCTACCTTCCCATTTGCGGGGAGGTAGGAGAAAGGGAAAAGAAGGGGGCGAAGAAAATCAACGAGGACCAAGCTGATGGGAACGTTCTCGCACAGCACGCATGTTAACAGACATGGCACGCACCGACACGGAGGGTAAAAACTTACTTTGTCATAAAGTGGTCGACTGTACCCGAGACACGCAAAATGTTGTCTGCAGCGGGATATAAAATGGCTGGGGGAGACAGGAAGCCTCGAGGGATGGGAGAAGACAAGGGACCAGTCGAGTGCCCGAGGGAGCACCCGGGGCGTTAGGGGGCAGCGCGGGCACGGAGGGCGGCGGCCTGAGGAAGTAGTAGGCGGGACGGATAGCGACGGCGCGGGCAAGAGGAAGTAAGAGTGCTGGTGTGGTGTCCCAGGCGTGTTCCCCTTCAGCGGGTGCCCTTTACCCCCGGCGCCTCCAGCCTCCCCCCGGGCGGTGTTTCACCTTGAGGCAGCGGCCGCCTCTACCACCGCTCTCTGGCTCCTTCCTCCCCCTCTTCCTCCCATGGCTCATGCTCGTAATTCACACGCCCCCGTCTCCCCTCTGCTTCCTCACCCCAAAAGCTAAGCAAGCTTGGTGAGGTGGGAGGCAAGGACTCAACTTCAAGTGTATCATTACGGCAAAGTTTTCCTAAGCAGCTGAGTTGACTCCACACGTTGCAGTCATTAAAAGTTTGTCATTCCCATGGTGACACAAAAAGCCTTGGATCTTTTCCACATTAATACACCAAGCTTGGTGTTTCGTCTTCCGCCTCGAGTGTGAGATACTTCCGGAGGGCGGCTGCAAGTAGAGAGGATTACTTTATATGGTAAGGTGTTGAAGTCTCCATGGAACTGTCTCCACACTAGATCAATACCTACAAATTTAGGTTTACATAATTTACCTCTTAAGCAGAGGTAGGCTAGAAAACCACGTAAGTAATGAAAGTTGCTTGTGGAAAGGTGAGTGAGAGAGTGAATATGCGAGTAAGGAAATGCGATGGAAAGAGGGAGAGAGGGAGGAGCCTGTGTGTTTGTGGCGGCGGCTGTCGCCCCACGCTACTTACCTCCATCATTTGGACTCACCGCCCGGAACTAATGACTAGGGTAAGGCACAGGAGGGAGGCGTTCGAGGTGCAGGTGGAAGGGGGAGGTGGCCGCAGGGCACAGGTGGAGGAGGAAGAATAGTGGGGGAGGAGGAAGGGTTAAGAGTTGATGTGGGAGGAGGGGGAGGAGGGAGGTGCTGTGACCGCCGGGGAGTCTCTGGGAAGTTCCGATGTAGAAAAGCCTGGAGGTGACGGGGAGTGGCGGGAGGGCAAGCTGAGTTTCAGGAGAGGTGAAGTGGCGCTGCAGGTGAACGGTCGTTTTTACGTCACAAACAAGTTGTAACTCAACTCATTTCAGCAAGTCAGACATCAGGTGAGCGATTCTCACCTGTCCCTCGCAAAAAAATCAAATGAAGGATAATGTGACAACTAGTGGTCGTGGACACTACAGAGACTGTTGATAAGTGAAGCAAGGGAAAGGCGGAAAAAGAGGTAAAATAGAAAAAAAAAGTAAGATGGCAGGAGTAAGAAAGGTAGTAGGGGCGACCTCTTGGTGTCTGGGAATAACGGGAAGACACAACAATTACCTGACCCGGGGAACGTAATGGCCGCAGAATCGTAATATGGCAGCCGCACCAACGTTGGCAGAAAGGTTCTCGCACATTATTACCGAGGTATAAGTACAGTCAGAGGGTAAAAAAGGATAGTGCCCAAGATGTGCAGTGTGTTCTATTTTTACATGTTGGTCGTGGATATGCAAGATATTGTGAGAGAATAATTAATTCCAGTGAGACAAGCAAACAAATATTTCTTACATGTCCTCTTTGAATCATTAAGGAAATGCAAGGGAAATAACAGCGTAAAAAAAAACGAGAAAAAATTGTGCAGGAGTGAGTCTGAATTCGGCACATGCGACGCCTTCTTTCACAGAGCCTTTGTTTGTGCGTAAACCTCCTAATGAGTGCAAACAATCCCAAAAGCGGCGTTAAACCAGAGCGTTGAGAGCAAACACACTCTTCCCTCCTAGAACAGACTGGAAGCAATTAAACGACACCACTGCCGCGACAGGGGGTGTTGGCTCGACCACACACGTGATAGATAGGCAGACAAGTAACTTTAGCTTCTTGTTAAAGAGATTACTGTCATAAGAAAGAGAGAGAGAGAGAGAGAGAGAGAGAGAGAGAGAGAGAGAGAGAGAGAGAGAGAGAGAGAGAGAGAGAGAGAGCTTTCTGTTGACATTAGACTGGTGTGGGTCGGCCGAGTGTGGCGTCCGTGATTCCTGTCAACACCACCTCGACCCCGCACACGTCACTACGAGGCGAGGTTGATGAGGCGTTCTAATGGCGGTGCTTAGGAGACTATGATGACACTACTCACCACCGCCACTATTAGCATCATCAACATCAACGGACCACAGCCATAACTGTCATCGTTGCTATAACTGCTATACCCGTTACCATCGCTACTTTTTTTTATGCATACGGTCATCACCACAAATACCTCCGCTACAAAACCATGTCCATCTTCATCATCCTCCCATCATCAAACATAACCATTGCAAAAGCATATTTATCATTCCCATTTAAAGAGAAAGAGGGTCGCATATAAAACAAATGAATATAAAGTGGATAATTTCAGGCTAAAGTGTCTGTCTTCACCATCGTTCCCTTATCATAATTTGAAAACCTCAGAAAAAAAATGTACCCTTCATGTAGCAGTGGATGCAAAGTGGATAAATCCAGGAAATGCTCCTACCCGAATTGGGTAATGGATAAGTGGAATGAATTAAGCAGTTAAGTATGAAGTTCGCGCAAAAATGATTAAACGGTTAAAAGAGATTATATATATATATATATATATATATATATATATATATATATATATCTATATATATATATATATAGATATTATATATATATAATATATATATATATATATATATATATATATATATATATATATATATATATATATATATATATATATATATATATATATATATATATATATATATATATATATATATATATATATATATATATATATATATATATATATATATATATATATATATATATATATATATACATGTATATATATATATATATATATATATATATATATATATATATATATATATATATATATATATATATATATATATATATATACATTGGTATATAAATATATATATATATAGATATATTGATATTTATATATATTTATATATATATATATATATATATATATGTATGGGGGGGTGTGTGCGTGTGGATGGGAAGAAGAGATGGTAAATAATTGATTCTCTGGAGCTAACGTGTGCAGGACGATTGGTCTCTTGTGGTATTCTAATATTCTTGTGTTTCCTCGTTCATTCTTTTCAGAAGGTAATAAATGGTTATTTTACTTACTATGACATTGACAACCAACACAAACAACACCTGCTGTTAAAAAAAGCTATGTTGCCATTATTGGAAACAACTTTCCGTAGCCATGAATTTAATGTAGTTCCTTCTAGCATAAAAGTGAGGATATGGATGAAGCAAGTGAGGGGCTGTGAGGGCTGGGGTGGGT
Organism: Eriocheir sinensis; assembly: GCF_024679095.1. Lineage (NCBI taxonomy): Eukaryota > Metazoa > Arthropoda > Malacostraca > Decapoda > Varunidae > Eriocheir > Eriocheir sinensis. The sequence goes on from NC_066523.1 coordinate 3,507,712, forward strand.
GAAGAGCGTGCTCGAAAGAGCTACTTATCAATATTGTGACAAAAATATCTAGTACTGCAACAACAACGATAACAACAACTACTATTATTACTACTACTACTACTACTACTACTACTACTACTACTACCACCACACTTACTCCTAGCAATTTTTTGTTAGTTAATCAGTTGGTTACGTAGTGTGTGTGTGTGTGTGTGTGTGTGTGTGTGTGTGTGTGTGTCTCTCTCTCTCTCTCTCCTAGCGCCCCGCTAACACTTTACCGTAGAGCCAATACGGTAGGTAGTTTGTGAGGTGGATGGGGCTGCGGTGGCACACACTCATGGTGGCGGGGACGTTTTCGTGGCCTGGATATCACTGGATGCACGCCTCCAATCCAAGCTTGTCCACCATGCAAGGATACGAGATACCCCTCTGACCTAGGACATTCCACAACACGGTGACACGAGCAGAACACACGAGCATGTACACGTTGATGAGAAGAACTGTCGCTTGAATATGAAAGGTGGAGCACAACAGTTGATGTAAAGTGAGCCTCTCGTCTTGGAACTGAAGTGTGGAGATAAAAGGAGAACGCACAGAGGCTGACGCTACGTGAATCTCTTGTCTTTGGAATTGTCGCGGGGAGATGGATGGGTGGCACAGAGGCTGATGTAAAGTGAACCTTTTGTGCTTGTAATACAATCAAAGTTATTGGGAGGGGCGGGGAAGGGGCATGGTCGAAGGAGTGCCACAGAGGAGGGTGCCCACGGACGGCCCCTCGGACGACTGAGGATACTCCTGCTCATTGGCTGGTGGTCCCTGGCACTTGTAGTGTTGCCATGACGTATTAACATAAAGAGATTATTGTCCCACATGTAGAAATATTCTTATATAAAAGCGACACTCTGTGTCCTGGGAAAGAGCAGCAGTAGACAAGTTTAAAGCAATGAGGTATTCAAATCATGGCATATAAAACTATCCAATCTTTTTTGTGTGTGTGTAAATACGACACAAAATATAATTGTCTTTGCGCTTTACTGATTTTTTCAAGATTTAACAAATTATTTTGTTACGGAGAGACTGGGTTATGAATTTCTTTGTAAATTCCTAACATGAGTGTTCAGATTTGTTGACATGGGCGCAGTACCTACATGCAGAAACAAAAAGATCTAACAAAATGCGTAAATATTTTATGTACATATTAATTATATATTATTACTTTCCATATCCCAGGTGGGAGCACATTTTTACCTTAAGTTTAGTCACCATAGTGTGAGAGCATGCAATGGTACATGCGTATATACATACTACATATATGCATACATGCATGCGTACATACATACATGCATACATTTGTAAATATATACATACACCTTATAGTGTGTGTGTGTGTGAGTGTGCGCGTGTGGGAATACACTGTATTAAGAGTACCTCACCACAGAGCCCAGGAAGAAGCCTTCTCCTGATTGCTTTTACTTTGCCACGTCACCGACCCAGATTGACGTTTATCAAGGTCACCCACGAACCATATAAGTTCTCAGAAGTTTGTCAAATAAGTAATTATCAGTCATTCAAAAGTATTCAAACAGTTACACAAATGTAATTCATAGACATCATGCTATCGCCATTTTTCTTTTTGTTATGTGTAGCAGACCAGTGTGTTGGGCTAGCGTTAGTCTGGCTGCTGGTTGAGCTATCGTCGCTCTCCGCTGGGATTTCCTGTCTTATTATCATTGTGTTGAAGCTCCTCGCTGCGTTTCTTCACACGGGCGATAAAGCAAGTGATAAGTGTTGTTGATAGCTCGAGCCTGAATCTAGACAGGATGCTGAGGGTCCCAATAGTGACTCGATAGAGCCCTGCTACCACCATCACCACCAGAGCCTTTACCACCACCAGCCTTAGTCACCAGCACCACAACAATCATCCTCACCTATGCCAACACCATTAACATTCCAACCTTCACTATCACAACCAGGGCTGCCTCCCTCATTATAACGACTCATTTCTTAATTGCTAGCCTGATACAGGTATTATCAATGAAAGTATTATGAAAATAGTAATGATACAACAACAACAACAACAACAACAACAACAACTACTACTACTTCTACTACTACTACTACTACTACTACTACTACTACTACTACTACTGCTGCTGCTGCTATTAATAATAATAATAATAATAATGTTGATAATACTAGATACATAATGAGCCAAGTATCAAGATGAAAATCGGCATCACTACAAAACAATATTCGGCTGCGCCACCGACGGGCTGCAGCAGGCCCTTAGGGCCCTTAGGGAGCCCCATCGGTACAATGGTCGAAACATGTAGCCTTATTTTCAACGTTGCGTATATCAGTTAGAACATCTCACCTGCACGTCGTAGAGGCTAATCAGGTTATTCACCCGACTCAGATGAGCGTGCTTACGCGAGAGGCGGCATGAGAGCTGGTCTGATTGAAAACACCTTTGCACAGTTTGACAACCAAGATACAGAGGAAATGACGAAGGAGGAGATAAAGCCAAAGGCGGAAGGCAGAGTGGTACTTGGGAAAAGAGAGCGAGCGGGTTCAAGGCAAGCGCAGGACATCCGGCTGTTGTGGTCAGGAAGAAGTCAACTGTCCAACAACGGGACCATCACAGCGTCTCGGTGGGCCTCAAGGACGTCGCGATGTACACTCTTCCTTAATACACATCCCATCCCCCGTGGGGAAGGTCAGGAATGGTCCTGTCGCAGATATCTAAAGTAGCGTTCTGTGCGAGGGCGCACTGCACTGTGGTGGCCTAGATGTTGGGCCGAAAACTCGAATCAAAGCCTCTCTCATGCCGTGTTGTTGGTTTAGCTTTTCCATGTGCACTTCACACACGTGACGTTTTGTTTAGGATGCTTAATTATGCATTCGTTTACAACAGTTTCTGTGCTCGAATTTGTGAAAGACAAGCACTCATTTACGACTTGCTCTTACTGCATACAAACAGTTGGGAATTGTGTAGCTTGGGCGGACGGAAATGTTTTCTTAGCACAATTCAATGTAGGCTTCACCACTAGCGAGTCAATCGTTAATGAGGTGGCAATCTTCAAAAACGCTCTGAGAAGCAGGCTGTATGCCCTTGGTGGTTCTCTTTTGACTAACTGACACTTGTTGTGGGCGATAAAACATTCAAACCTTTCTTCCATTGTATGGTTAGATACGATGCCTGATGTAGACGCTATTGACATTGCATGTGATGTGGTATTTAGGACATGCTTTACGTAATGAATGAGACACTAGCTAAACAAAAATAAAATTTGCACAAACATACAATACCGTTGCAAAATAGCAAAAACGGTGTTTTGAAACAAGCAAACACACACACACACACACACACACACACACACACACACACACACACACACACACACACACACACACACACACACACGTTTCTTTGAAATTAATAACATTCCCAATAACTTTTAGCTTTTCTCTACCGTATGATCCATAGCCTTTTAATTTCCTGCATAAACAATCCCGGTATCTAATTTCCATACTAGTTACTTTTTTTTTAACCACCTACTGTATGGAGTTGAAATTAACTCTCTCTCTCTCTCTCTCACACACACACACACACACTCCTCCACCCCGCTCTCTCCCTTTCCACACCCTACACACTGGCTCACACTTTGTTCTCAGCCTTACCGCACTCCCTCTCTCCCTTCCCATCCGTCCATTTCTGCTATCCGGTGGGACTTTAACCTCCACGTTCATATGCTTGATCACGCGATGACCTGTCTGGCTTACAAGTCATTACCAGTGCTTTAATATTCCAGCACCACCAGCACCAGTAGCATCAGCGCCAACGCCCACCCATGTCATTCCAAATCATGCCCTCACACCGCGTCAGGCATGATTGAGCGAGATTACGTAAAACAATGAAAATCACTGATATCGAAGTTAAGAAAAACCGGTACACTACATGTATGAATGATCTAAAAATATCAGAACTTGCTTTAAGAATACATGAAGTATGTATTGCTAATTGCCAGATGGGGGATGTGCCTAAAAGATTTAATGGTGCAAAGTTATATTGAAAAGTAAAATCAATTATCTCATTTTACCATTTTCCCGTCGCAGGAGATTTTGTAGCGGGAAGGGGAGGAAAGGTGACATGGGGAAAAGAGGAGGGGAACAAGTGGAAGGTCAAAGTGGATGGGGATAGGACGGGTATAGAAAAGGGAAAACGAAAGGAGAATGTAAGGAGAGAGTATGGCCTTATAAGACACGTTCACTAAGCAATATTTGGCTAAACCAAACCATATAAGAAGCAGGAAAAATATAGGAAACCCCCAACTAGGAAAGAAATCAAAAAAATGCTACATGAAGAGAGTGTGGGTGGTGGTAGCGGTGGGTGGCAAGGTAGTGGTGGTGGTGGGCCAGGAGGGGCGGAGTCGGGGTTACCAACTTTTCACAAACAAGGGTGGAGGGCCCATGTCCACATCCGGCCCCGCCAAGTGCTGCAAGTGCTGTTAGGTCCTAAAGTAATGGCCGTTAACGCTTGTCATTCGCATTTCACGGGGGTTGCCATGACATTCCTCCTGAAGCGAGGAAGCGACACCAACTCGACCTCCTTGACTTCACCCTTTTCTTGCTTCTCTTACTCTCTCCTTCTCTCTTTATTCTAATCCATCATCACAGTGTTGCCGGACAAAGTTCCGGAGGCAGCTTCAACCTTCTAGAAACGCTGCTCAAGATTGGTGTCCTGCCCCGACCCAGTGATATGGACCACCACAGCCACCCTCACCACCGCGGTGATCCTCGCGTCGCACCTCACTCTATAGGACCTTTTTACTTACCACACACACACACACACACACACACACACAAAAAAAAAAAAAAAAAAAAAAA
>NC_066523.1:3517580-3520080 GCF_024679095.1 Eriocheir sinensis
TTTTATTTATTTCGACATAGTATTGTACACACACACACACACACACACACACACACACACACACACACACACTGCAAAACTGGTGGGGTTGGTGGGGAGCATGATGAGAGCTGCGCAGAGATGGGTTGCCTTAATAAACTATATGACCCCACCACCATTGCCACCCTCCCTCCCCTCATCTCCATCTCCCGCCACCTGCACCTCCTAACTGACCCTTCCCCCAACACTCCCACCCTCGGTTAGGAGCTGTGGGCGACTACTCGGACACTCTTTGTTTGATGGCGGCTTGGAAAAGGGTGGAGGGACAATGTGAGAATGGGAGGAGGACGAGGGTCGGGCGCATGGGAAATTGTGAGGAATAATAATACGTTAACAAGAGTGGCCTCCTCATTGTTTCTCTCTCCATTATTATTACTTCTTTTATTTCAACGTGCGTACGAGGCGAGAGTGAGTGACGGAGGGTTATTGTTACTGTTGTTATTATTATTATTTGATCACTGTAATGACATAGTGATCACCATCATCAACAACAACAATGGCAACACCAGACTTCTACTACTACTACTACTACTACTACTACTACTACTACTACTACTTCCACTGTTCCCAATACAAAAAACTCACATCAAAAATAATTACTAATACTACTGCTGCTACTACCACTACTTCTATTACTACTACGACTATTACTACACGACTACACCTAATAATTTGGCACTGGTTCCGTCGCCGCTGTATATTGTTTATCATTCAAGCAGACAATGCAAAAAATCTCTCGTTTACCTTGATGGGGGTGATGACATAAAGCTCAGCGGGGTTGTGTTTGGGGGCAACATTAGAAAGTGGGGCTACACAGGTGGTGGTAGTGGAGGTGATGGCGGTGGTTGTTGTGGTGTCAGGGGTCTCCAGCTGATGGCTCTCTCATTCCCACGCCCTCCATCACTAGCGCCCCATCACCCTCCATCCCCCTCCTCATCACTCATCCACGGCTTCGTCACCGCAACTCACCATACCCACCATGAATCATCACCACCAACACCATCACCACCACCACCACCAACCACCACCTTGATATGCAGACAGATCATGTTCTCAAATTTACTGACCATTAATTAATCCTCCACAGTTCTAGTCCACATCCCAACGTCGAGTAATTCCTGTATGGCCAACGAGTTTAGTTTTCTGTTGCGTCGACTTCGTATCGCACCTTCTTTTATTTTCGTTGTAAATTGATATCCTGTCTTAAAACGTTTATGTCACTGCTTTTTTTATTTGATGTTCGCTATCTCGGTCTTTCCAGCCCTCTATCCAATATACAGCACATTCTGAAATCACGTTCTCTTGCTTCATAAAACAACCCCCCACCAGAACCACGGTACAGTTCCACAGCTAACACCGTTTTAACCGACATCTCACCACAACACCTGTCTATCAGCGATGCCTCCACCACAACCAACACCACCACAGCAACATCTCACCACAACACCTATCTATCAGCGATGCCTCCACCACAACCAACACCACCACAGCAACCACCACCGCCTCCCACTTCCTTACCCACCAACTGATAATTTCCATCAACCCTGTATCTTACTCTCTTCGTCACCTATGCCTGCTTTAGAGTAAGGGGAGGAAGACGACAGGGAGATGATAGAAACATGGGAGGAGGGAGAGAGGAGGGGAGAAGAAGGAAGTCATACGGGCTCTACCCTTGTATTTAAATGAGGGGAAACAAGACCTCGGTAATGTGCACTGATCAGTTCTTCCCTTGTTGGGTGGAAGGGGGAAGGAACGACAGGCCAGACGTGGGGGTCAGGCCCTTGGCGGAGGGAGTTCATGGTTCGGACGGGTGGTTCCTGAAGCTGTAGGTACTAAACAATAGAGCGGTCGTGGGAGGGAGTGCTGGTAGTGCTACAGTGGTACTCTATTGTGTACTTGTTGTGAGATCGGATGGGAGAATGGGTGGGAGAGAGTGGGGAAGAGGGTAGTGAGGGGAGAGCAAGGGGAGGAGAGGAGGGATGGGGGAACCCGCGGGAGGGCTATGGAAGGGTCCAGTCCGCAAGAGTCTCTAATTATATGGAGATTTATACACAGCAGAGTGTGTGTTTGTTTGTAGTTTTGGGTTGAGGGTTCTTTGCTCTCAGAAACCCCTGGTTCTCAGGCCCTCCACAGAAGGGCTTTTGTGTTCTAGAACCAATAATATATCTTGCACATGACGACAAATATTTAACAAAATATTTGATGAACAAGCACGCAAGGGAAAAAAAGGAAACATGAAATCGTAATGCAGTCGCCGTGTAATACTCTTTTCTAATGCAACCGTAAAATTTTCCCTCTTCCCGCCTAAAGCACCATCGCAAAGTTTGTTCAAACCAGTCATGCAGTAATCACTGGGACCCTGAACAATTACTTTTTCATTAAAAAAATAATGAATTCAATAGGCAGCTTCATAAGCATAGAGCATTAGCGAACACACCTTGCACGCCTCCATAATGCACCT
>NC_066523.1:3525080-3560080 GCF_024679095.1 Eriocheir sinensis
TCACACTTCCTTCTGTACTTGACATGCTGCGCTGGCTGGAGGTAAATATAGTTCATCAGCGTCTATTTTTATTACTCAAGTGAGCATTTTTTCTTATATTATCCTTCCCGAACATCGGTAAACATCTTGAGAGCAAACGCACGACTAATACAACTTAAGATGGCAAGAGACCAACACTTGGGAGTTTCTCGTCTACTTCCAAGTGGAGCGAAGGTGTGGCCGAAGGTGGCAATTACTGGCGCCTTTATGCCGGCTAATTGGTGTATTTACTCGCGGCCCAGGTGCTGGACGGCTTACGGGCCTCCATAAGCCTGCCGCCCTCACCCTCGCCTTCCTGTCCCTACCGCCGAGGCCTAGAGAGGGAGGATAAGGAAGAGAATGGGAAGCAAGAAAAGGGAACGTAAAAGGAAGGAGAACCGGAAGATAATAAGGTTTAGCTGAGCGGCCACGTGCGTTAGGAGACAAGTGGGATCGGCCGCCATTTTGTTCAGTGCAGGCGGGCGAGAGAGGGGTGAGTGGGCCGGGTGGGCAGGGGGGGCGGAGTGATCTGGGCAGCCGGCTGGAACACAGCGGGCGTCTCCGCTTTCCCGCCTTCTTGGTTTCACCGCCCACCACCAGCAGTCTGGCCCGCCCACGACACACTACCTACTTCCCTCTGGCTGCCGCTCGCACACTGCTGCCCTGCACGCCGAATGTTCCACGCACACCAGACTGGTTACATTTATGTGTGGTGACTGGTCATCGGAAACAGGCCGTGGTGGTGAAGGAACAGTATAGTGCGAGAGAGGGTCCCGCACCCCGCTGCCACGACCTAAACCCCGACACCAAGAAAAATCGTGAGGCGTTACCCCGCCGCTCTTCCCGCCCAGCGGAGCACACCGCTTGGCTGCCGGAGAAACGACGAAGAGTGCAACGGAGAGTACAGGGAACTTAGCTTTCGAGGAAAATCAAATTCACGTGAATATCCACACCACGCTGCATGACGTCAACAGCCACTGACGTCAACACACCTGGGACGGAAGAGGTCGTCAAAACGTTGAGAGCAACACTGTATAGACGTGTTGTGTTCGGGAGGATGTAAAACGATTAAATGAAAATATGTACAACAATGCGCTTGACGACTTTATACTCCAGTGATGCCACGTGATGAAGACGTTGCGGCGTCGTGAATTTTAATATACCCAAACTCTTTTAATCCGGCGCGAAGGTTTATAGATGCGTATGTTTCTCGAATGTACCCGCAACACTGTGCGCACCATAAATCTTTCCTTGATTTTAATCATATCATATCATATCAACGGTGCCTTTAAATTTGATTGACTATAATGTTCCTTAGATATGATCAATCATTTCCTGATTGTTCATGACTCACCATAGAAAGAAGGAAAGTTCAAATGCCCGAGCCACACCACACTAGCAACGGGTATAAGCACATCTACATCAGCCTAGCAACGTGACCACATTCATCAAGCCATCCTTCCAGCCAGTCACTACCAGACAGCCCGCCGCGGCCACGCAACACTCCAGTCACCTCCGAGCTGTCAAGGACAACACCATAACAAGAGACAGTAATGGGGATCATGATGACGAACACGTGTACACATAGCCCACGCGTGTGTGTGTGTGTGTGTGTACAAGCAACAGAGATAAAATTTATATGGAAACAGGAAGAGGAAGAGGTGCCGTCTGACCTTGGGGATGGAGGGAGGGTCAATGCAGAGGAGGAGGAAGGAAGGGAGGAATAATGAGGGAAAAACTCCCCTTCACATTACGAGGGGACAACAGATGTAGAGTCGAAGAACCTGAAGTATGTGATGACTAACTACAGAAGACTTGATATAGGGAGAAACACAACACAACTAAATAGGCAACGGAATGCAGGTGGGCAACTCTCATTCCTTAATAAACAAAGAAACAAATAAACAGAGATGCTGTGACCGTAATGAGGATAGATAGATAGATAGATAGAGAAAAAGAGAGAGAGTGCGTGTGTGTAGATCGATATTTCCTTGAGGCTTCAGAAGAGGATGTTGATTGTTTTTTTAGGAGTCCCACATACAGAGGTCGGCGGGGGAGCGTGGGCGCCAGGCTTTACCCTCCCGATGGGCGGCCCGAGGGGTGGGCAGTGGGTGGTCACGAATATAACCCGTGTGTACATCTGTCGCCGCCACCTATTGTTAAGGCTACCTGACGTTGCCTAATTACTCTCTGCACCGTGCCGCTCCTATACCTGCCCGGCCCTCCCCGACCGCTGTCCACCTGCCGCCCACCGCCCACTGCCTCTCTGCCTCCACCCGCCCAATGCCTCACTCTACCCTCCTTCACCCATGCACCGCCCACTCTTCACCTTCCTCAACCACCCACCACCATCTACCTATCGTCTTCTCTTTATCTTCCCTCTGCCGCCGACCGCCCACCTCCCAATATCTACCTCCCTCACTTCCCACCCACCTACCAACATCTCCTTCCCTAATCTCCCACCCACCTCCCGCCATGTATACTTCCACTATCTGCGCCGCCACACGCCCACCTCTCCCTATCTTTCACCCCACCTGCCGCCTATCGCCCTTCTCCCCACTCGTATCTAGCGCTAATCACGAACTATCCCTCCCCCCCTCACACACGCTTGTCGAAATAGCCCACCTTCTATTATCTGTCTGCACAACCATTCCCTCTATTATTATTATTATTATTATTTTTCACTTTTTATATTTATTCTTATTCTTGCTGTTCTAATCTTCGTTCTTTCTTCAGGCTCCCGTGTTCTTTCTTGCATCTCCTACTCCTGTTTTCGCTTTCTGAGGTCTCGCTTGCATGGTCTTTGTTGCGCATCATAATTATAATCAATGACTGCTCACCAAAATTCTAGTGATGTGACGAGTAATAATAAACATGAGCAGCAATAATGGGGAAGAATGAACATATAAATTACCGTCTCATCATAGCACATTCTATAGTACTCTCTTGACATTTAGGAGGCGGAGGAAGAGGAGACGGAAAAGGAAGAGCAATTAACTGGGGTGGGATAAGGAGGAGGAAGACGAAGGACGAGTAGGAGTAAGAGGAAGAAAAGCAGGAGTAGGAGCAGGAAGAGAAGGAAGAGGAGTGGAAGGGAAATTATAAACAGAAGTAGGTAAAGGATGAGGAGGAAGAGGAGGAAGACGAAGGACGAGGAGGAGTAAGAGACAAAAAATAAGATGAAAAAGAAGAGTAGGAAGAAACGCAGGAGGAGGGGAGCGAGGGATATAACACGTTCCGGGGAGATGCTGGTGAAGGGTGTGTCGAGGCCCTAAGAGAGAGCTTCCTGGGTGCGCGGAGAATTCGTGCTGATGAACCGGCATTTTCCTCTCACAATGACTGACTGAAAATGTAAAAACTGACTGAAAATGTAAGAACTGACTGAAAATGAAGAGCGGAGTTAAGGCGCAGAACACTAAGGAGTTTAATTCAAGAGTTAAGAGCATCGTGGACGGGGGAGGAGAAAAGAGGAGAGAGAGAGAGAGAGAGAGAGAGAGAGAGCAGACTTCTTGTAAACCCCAGCGATCCTGCATCCGACCTGTCCTCGCCTCCTTTGTGGGCCAAGTGTGGGGTGCGAGGCGCGGCCCGTCAAGTGGCAGCACCAGCACCTCCTCCCGCGGTTTGTTTACACGCTGACACAGATCACTCTGCCGTCGTGACCCTCCTCGCCGCGGTCGCCCCGCTCCTTCCCGCCCGCAAACAGCCGCGCTCTCAAAACAAGCCATAACCCGTGTGAATAAGGTGACACAACATTCGTTCACTATAGGTATTCCATTAGCAGTGAGACGCAGCACCTACGCTCGCTCGCTCTGTCCTCTCTCTCTCTCTCTCTCTCTCTCTCTCTCTCTCTCTCTCTCTCTCTCTCTCTCTCTCTCTCTCTCTCTCTCTCTCTCTCTCTCTCTCTCTCTCTCTCTCTCTCTCTCTCTCTCTCTCTCTCTCTCTCTCTCTCTCTCTCTCTCTCTCTCTCTGCTACTCCCTCCCTGCCTCCCCCCTTACATCTTCACCCCAAGCGCCTCTCATTCAAAAGTTCACTTCCGAGCAGGAAAAGGAAATGACGTATTCTCAATGGATCTCTTGACAAAGCGGCACCATACGCAGAAAAATGTTCGTCGTGACCCACCGCCTTCCATCGGCACCGCGCGGACGCATCATCGTGAGGGAAACTCGAGGCAGAAGCATAATGAGGCAGGAAACATCAGGAGGCGGCTGGTGGAAGCGTGAAGCCGCAGCGTGTTGAGGGTGGCGGGGGTACCGGGCCAACATTTTGTCTAAGGTGTTTTATGGCGTCTCATCACAGCGGCGACACCTACCACCCTCCCCCGTCTCTCCCTCACCTCCATCTCCCTCCTCCCTTTCCCTTCCTGGTGTCGCCTCTCCTCTGCGCCCTTCGGTTTTATTCTCACTTGTCTCTCACGGGAACTGCCTCATACCTCTTCACTCTTAAGCGTCTGTCACACGTTTTAAAGTGTCGTTCCTAAGGAGGGTTTATAAGAGTGCGGTGCATGGGAGGGAAGGGAGACGGGACGGGATGGATAGGGGAAGGAGGGAGGAAGGGAGGGAAGAAGAAAGTTAGGTGGAGGGTGCGAGGAGTCACATCTGGGTGCCTCGTATACCCACCAGCATCTTTATGACGCCACACCAGCTCGTCCCTCACGCTTGTTCTCTTCCTTGCCGAGCACGCCGCGTCAACACGTCGCCAACAAGCACACAAGAGTCCATGAGTCCGCCGTACGCACTCCCATGATCCAGTGGTCGTGTGGGGCGCGGGACAGCACTTGAGGCCGAGGGAGGGTCGAGGGTCGCGACATCACCAGAAGCCACAATCGGCTTAGCTCGCCACTGTCGTAAAGTGCCGACCATACACTTTTCACGGCCTGCGACGCCTCTCACCCGTCACTGGGGCGTCACAACAACTGCTCTTCCTAACTACTTGTCTTCAAGCTTTCTCTTTCGCGTATTAAATTTATTTCTACATTTTTTTTGTTTATATGATTAGTTGAAAATTATGCTATATGACAGTGTGTGGGGAGAAGGAGAATAGAAGCACGGGGTTATTCACCCACCCGCCTGGGGACGCGGCCACCCGCCTCTCCAGTCAAGTAACTCAACCAACCACCAAAAAAATTAAAGTGTCTAATCCGATTTGTGCGTGAATGGCTTAGCCAGCTGAGAGGCTGTTTGGGACGGCCCCGTCGTTTATGTGGAGGTGTAAAAACTGTTGTTCATTATGTCAGTCACACCAGCCTTCGCAATATAGGTTATGGGCCCCAAATAAGGGCCTGACCCTCGCCGGGGCCGTGCCTCATGAGGCACCCATAGAAGACTTCTCACTTCTAAACCAGGAAATGTTGGCCGCATCTTATCCCACACGTCCAAATAACATGATAAACTAATACACATTAAAAGAACGAGATGCACGGCGTCACACTGCATTACCTCACTGAACAGGGAAAATATTCAACCAGCCAGCCTAACGAGGGGCCCACTGCCCGCCGCCCGCCGCCCACCGCCTCCTTACCCAAGCCTCGCCGAGTAGTGCGGGGCGGCGGCGGGCGCGGTAAGGCAGGCCAGGTAGGCAGTACAGAGTTACTCCTTGCATTAAGATGTCCACACCTGGCCGCCCCTTCCTGTCCCCTCACACTCTAGGCATTTCCGTAACCGAGGTAGGGAAGGTAGCAACAACGGTAAAGAAAGAATAAAATAGGGAGAGGACGATGAGGAGGAGAAGAAGAAGGAGGAGAGCATAACATAAAGAGTCTGCCTACGCAGTGTTTCGTTATTTATCGCCCTTATAGACTTATATGAATTGACCAAAAATCTTGAAAGTGTGTCTCGCATTTACTCACCAGGGGACTAATTAAGTCTGCTCCATTCATCCACTACCTATTTCTGAACCAACTAATGCCGATAGGTTTATTAAATCTACATTTATCCCACTCAGACTCACTGGAACGACTCCCGCCCTACTATTAACAACACGTGAAGTTCACACTGCAATACCACCCGGTAGTCTTCAGTTATAATCACCCGCCAAATTTTGTCTTGTCTTGAAAATTGCCGCACAGACTATTCTTGAATCCAAACAATTTCTATGTTTAATAAACAGCAATGAAGATTTGTGGAAGAGTATGATGCTGTAATGGGTGTTTCCTCAATCATATGAAGAGCAGAAGCATACCTCAATATGGAACCAAGAGCCGACATGTGCATGCGTCCGCGAACTGAAACACACACACACACACACACACACACACACACACACACACACACACACACACACCAGCCTGGATCGACAGGCGTCTAAGGACGAGAGTCGGGCGGGTGTTGTGTGCCCGCTGCCCAGATGACGCCCGGGAGCTGCTGCGCCGCCACTCAATACCCCCCACACCCACCTCGAGCCCCTGATACCCACTCCACCCCACACCCCAACTCCTTTAGCCGACCATGCCCACCCATCCTCCTGCTGCCCATACGCCCTTCCCTCTACCCTCTCACTGACCTTCCTTCTTCCCTATTTCCTAACTTTACTACTTTCCCTTCAATTATCAGTTTGAAATGGTGACAATGAAAAGACTCGGCATAATCGTGGCACCTAATCGCTACTGAGCACCGTTTGCGAGGGAGAAATGACTTGCTTCACTTCACAAACTTTTACACCTTCCTTGTTATTAACTGTAAAGTCGAGGAGGAGGAGGAGGAGGAGAAGGAGGAGGAGACGGACAAGGAGGAGGAGGAGGAGAAGGAGGAGGAGAAGGAGACGGAGAAGGAGGAGGAGGAGGAGGAACGACGGTGACGGCAACATATTGACCAGAGAGTAACCAGGACCACACCAGGCACGGACCAGACACTCCCCACCCTGCCCCTTCCCCGCCGTCCGTCTGCCTGCACGCGTCCTCCCTCGCCTCCCAGACTCCTGCGACAGAACTGTAAACAAGGCAGCGAGACAAGGGTGTGGTCGGGAGAGTATCAATGCGTTGGATACCTGGACTCAGAAGGCTAAACACTACTACTGATGAAGGTTGAGACAAGAAGGAGCTGTGGTATAGGTGTTCAGCGGGGTGGTAGGGGGGTTGGGGGGTGATGGGGGTGGCCAGCTGGTAGGCAGAGGGTAGGCGAGAGTTTCTACCGCCACAACAACCACCATCACCACCATCATCTTGTCCCGCTGTCTGGTCGACTCATGATACACAACACCCTTAGAACACACACACACACACACACACACACACACACACACATAAAATGACAACCAACAGTGGGATTATTAGGTGAGAAAAACAGTCATCCGTGGACCTTAATCCCCCTCGAAAAAAAATATAGTGTATAAAAGAAAAACAGAGATGATGATAACGAGTGAGGCAGAGATGTCCTATCATGTTACACGTCATCCGGTTCGTCATCTACCTTTATCTCTTTCCCTACCACAGGCGTTCCCCCCACCCCCCTCCCATCCCTCGAACTTTATACCTTCCCCCAACATTTGAATCTTTTCCCATCATGTTTAACCCACACCCAAGCGATCCACGCGCCCCAATAAAACACAACATTAACTTGAGACTGAGTTATTTTCTCGACATATTCTTAGCTCCGTCGGGACCTTCCTATCCCCCTCCGACTTCTCCTCTTCCTCTTTTTCTTCCTCATCTATCTTTCGGGCGCTTTCTAAATTCAACGGTCGGACTGAGCAGCCTCACCAAGGTCCTGAGCGAACCCTCCCGAGAATCTGCGGTCATTGTGGGAAAAGGATAGCATATGCCAAGCGTCGAGAAGCGGAACAGAACACGCCAGTTGGTTGATACTGCCTCGAAAGGAATATTATTACTGGTTCTCGACTACCCCGCCGCCTCCCGGACGCGTTCTGTGTCTGTCATGGTCATCGCTGGCGTCCGGGACAACTTGGAGTCATTAAATGTTATTCTTTCCTCAGACCAACACTCTCCACCTCGATGTTTGTTTGGTGCAGCGATTCTATACTTTTGTTGCTCCTATTCCCTTCCTGTCTGTCTGTTGTCTGTCTGTGGCTGAAGTCTCTCTCTCTCTCTCTCTCTCTCTCTCTCTCTCTCTCTCTCTCTCTCTCTCTCTCTCTTCTCTTCTCTTCTCTTCTCTTCTCTTCTCTTCTCTTCTCTTCTCTTCTCTTCTCTTCTCTTCTCTCTCTCTCTCTCTCTCTCTCTCTCTCTCTCTCTCTCTCTCTCTCGTCCTTCAAGGTAATGTCCTTCACCCTGCTCTCCTTCACGCTAGCACACTCCAAGCTTCGTCTGTCACACTAACATCCTTCAAGGGAGGGAGTAAGTCACGCCGCACGCAACGCCGACACGACTCCATGAACGCTCCATCCACGGCTATTCTGCTGCAGCGTGTTGGCTCGATGTAGATAGAGAACAACACACGCTCATAAAATCAAGGTCACGGTGACGTCAGAACTCGCAGGAATTACTAGACACGTGGTAAAGAAGGAAGAAAGAGAAAGGAGAGAGGGATGCATGGGGAGATGGAGAAGGAGGGGGTGGGGGGGGAGATGGGCCAGCTGGCAGGCAAGGCGGGGGAAGAGGAGTCTGGAGTCGAGTTTTCGTCAATCATCCCTTCTCCAGCCGTGTACTCAGACAAACACATCACCAAAAAATCTGTGTTTCTGAAGGAATTTTTTTGATCCATTAGACCTGCCGCGTAGGAATTGTGGTTTGGCAGTGACTAGCCGAAACTGCTGAACGGGAAAGTCCCAAGACGCACCACGCAAGTTCCAACACACGACAGACCCACTCACGTCGCGTTCCACTAGGACTCATTATCCCGCGCCGCCCGCCCCGCCGCACCACTCTATTAGAAAGAAACACGACAATTACTTTGTTCGAGCTTGCCATTGAGACCCTGCAAGTCTCTTGTTTACCTCGGCCAGAGGCTTTGTGAATGAGACCAGACAAGTTCGTCAGGTCCCCAGGGTAGACACAAGTCTTGCTCAACCCCAAGGGCAGCACGGGCCGAGCACCTCAGGGCCCACTAGTTACAGACCAGCTGTCAGGCACGCTGCTCAAAGACATAATTTCACCGTGCGTTAGAGTAACATTATTAACGGTGGGCACGTGCGTCGCGCCGCCACATCCTGGCCAACCCGCCGGGAGGGCAGCCGACTGTAGCCTGCGGCCGCCATCATCAAGACTACTCTTTACGGCACGTCTGGCGGGCAGGGCGGAACTCACGCCGGGACGCAGCCGACACGTGCTGCGGCAGTGGGATGGCGCAGCGTGTGTCCAGCAGCCGAGGACCGTAAAAGACGATCTGATTGAAACCCAAAACAATTACATCATAAGAAGTGCTCACTAACCACAACAGAAAAAAAATAACGCAAGAAGAAAACCCACGAAAATCACTCATCCGGAAAACTGCAATAAACGACCAGTAAGAAAACTACTGAACATCGAAGAATTTGATGCCCCCGCACAAACGATGATTTGTCTCTCAATCTATCTCTTTTTTTTTTTCTGTAAGCCTGTTTGTCTGTCTGTGTGACTGTCTGTCACTCACATACACACACACACACACACACACACACACACACACACAGGTCACAGTACCTTTGGTGATGTTGTGCTTTTCCCGCTCCTTCTCCCACGAGGCAAAGGACAACCGCAGGGCGTCGGTCATCTTCTTGGTGGTGCCGGGGGTCAGCGGGGGTACCGGAGCGGGCAAGTCTGCGGGGCGGAGACACATGTTAGTTGCAGCAGCGATTACATAATAAAGAATGAATGCTTCACACACAGCTTGGCCTTTATTGTCACTCCCTATATTTAGAGTACAGAGTAAGAGAACCATGCAGCTTATGATGCAGTAATACCAATTACATTAGTCTGTTACCATTAATAATTATATAATCAAAACGCTTTTCAATCACACAGGGAACCAAAGTACAACAGCAAAGGGTGAATTTAGCTTCTTGCATGTATCCCTTTCAGCTATAAACAGGCCAGGCAGAGAACACAAATATATATCCTGGATTTCCAAGCCTCGGTCCAGAACAAGAAGACGCCCCCTTTGCACACCTCCTCCAAAAAGTATTGGTGCATTTTCCAGTCTAAACATTTTGGGACCAGCGATGGTAGATAATAAGACGTGTGGGCGTTGCAAATCACGAGTTATATTTATCTTTTCGAAAGTCGTCGTTCACCCCGGCTGCGATACTTCTTGGAGCAGTAGAACCTTAAAATCATACTTGCCCGCGCCAAGAGTTTGTAACATTAGCAGTGCACACCGCCAAACGAGTAACATAGTACACTTCTATAACTAAAATCGATTACCATCACGGTATCTTTTCCGACATATGAGTTGGCCTAAGATGGAATCGGCGATAAGTAACAAGTGATCATTAATTGCCTAACACTGTCTCAGTATGCTCAACTCACCAAGTTGTTAACCTCCTCATCCCAAGAAAAAATCGTCCCTGTTTTTTTTTCTTTGAGAGTGTGTAAGAATGTCTTGCATAAATGCTTATCGAATTATTTAGTTTTACCCTTTGTCCGGCTCTTATAGCACGTAAAAAAATATTATAATAATTTAGATTATTCTAAATCTACCTTCCCACTCATTGCCGTGACACGTCAAAATTTAAGGCACCCTTGAAAGCGGTGACCCGTGACGCCAGCGCCAGAACACCGCAGCCCAGCAAGGTGGCCACGACCGTTAGGGGCCGCGTCTGCCTCGCCCTGGCACGAGAGCCACGCGGGTGAGGACGCGATTTTCGATGAGGTTAAAGAGTTAACCAAAGGAATGAGGTCAGAGATATTGAAATTAACTTCACCGTTTCACACACTTGCAAGCTCAGTTGACAACAACAATAATATAAGAAAAAAGGAAAAGAACAGTAAAGATGAATGAATTTATTTATTTGAGAAGGATAACGTCAATCAAAAGATCAACAAAGGAAAACGGAAGAATGTGGCAAGGAGGGGAAACTACAACGGTCGCACATAAAACAAGAAGCGTGGCAGTGAAGGGCCACGCCACGGAGGGGAGAGGGGCTGTGAGGCACACCACACCACAGGAGGGGAAACAAAAAGAAATCGCCCGAGGAACCCAACCACGCTTCCTTCCATCCCCTCATCTTAACTCATCGTCAGTTAAGGGGAGGAACATTGGAAGGGGAGAAAAAAATAGAGAATAAAAAAGGGGAAGGATTAGAAGGCGAACCAATTGGTTTGAGTCTCTAAGGTGAAGAAAAAAATATAAGGGAGAAAATGAGAAGAAATTTAACTATGGGTGGAAATGGATATCAGAAAATAAGAGAGAGAGAGAGAGAGAGAGAGAGAGAGAGAGAGAGAGAGAGAGAGAGAGAGAGAGAGAGAGAGAGAGAGAGAGAGAGAGAGAGAGAGAGAGAGAGAGAGAGAGAGAGAGAGAGAGAGAGAGAGAGAGAGAATTTGACAGAGGATGTAGGTTCATGGCTGCGGTAAAAACAACGGCTTTATGGAAACGGGTTATCGGCGGCCGAAATCTGAACCCCGCTCAGCAGCTGAGTGCCTGGGAGGGAGTGTAGGGGGTAAGATGCCACAGGCGGGGATGCCAGGGTGAGGGAGTGTCATGGGACATCCCTGGTGGAGGGGGCGTGGGGTGGGTGTAGGTTAGGGATGAGATTTAGAACACGTTGCCAGAATTCGAGAAAAAAAAAACGGATGTCTTTGTGATCCTGTACACGAGCTGAGGCACAAAGGTGTTACTGGTGCCTTCGGACGATAGGAGGCTCAAACCTGGATTTTGTGACACGACGATAATGTCGTGTGTTTCTGTCGGTGTTAACTTCAAAGGGATCACTGGTGCCATTAATAGTAACGGTGGTAGAGGGATATTGTGGTTTTGATTTTGCTCAAATAATAATATAAAAAAACATCAACGGTTTCAGTGAGTTTCTGGGAGCCAGGTGGCCCTCGGGAAGCGAGAGGCAAGGGTGCCACCAGTAGGGCTGGGCCAGGAGTGCCAGCCTGGTGGTTGGCGCACGCCGACATCTGACACCCAGCACATGCCCGCTCACACATGGCAGCCGGCCCGCCCCTGTGACGACGCCGCCCTCTCCTTCCCAGGCCCACCCTCACCCTGACTCCCACCCACTCTCCAGGCCCTCTTCCTCACCCTCATACCCACCCTGTCGCCACCCTCTCCACCCGCCTCCACATCTCACACTCACCATTCACAACCCTCCTTTCCCCCCGCTGCCCGACACGCACCCCTCATCCCTCCACACCGTTCTCAGCTCTGTCACAGTGTTCGCTGCCCTTTCTCACTCATCACACCCTTTCCCTCCCTTTCGCAAGTCCTTCGTGACATTTACAGTCACCTCATATGTATTAAAATTCATATAACTGTAAATATTTGAAGGTGTAAGATATCTATTATGTTATTATCATTATTACACGGTGAGAAGTGAAGGCCGAACACAGCCACTAAGCCCTCAGCACCGGTGTGATCCCCCACCATCACCACTGCAACCATTGCCATACCACCCCCACTGCCATCACCCCGACGCAACAACACCCTACCCAGCCCCACCACTACACTAACCACCACCCACGGCTCCATCCAACCATCTCTGTAATTCTGCTCACTCTTTCTCTCACCTCATTTCGCATACTGAAACACTTTCATGTGACCTTCCAGTGACGTCACGCAGGCACCTCCGCCACGCAGCTCTAATGCCAACGTGATAATAATAATTGAACAGTAAGAAATGTTCAGCAGCATAATAATGTTAATAACGTGAACATTATAACTGCAGAGAGAGTCAGAGATAAAATAAAAATAATTTGCTAACCTGATACTAACTATGTGAGTGGTGGGTGGTGCGGCGGAGAAAGTTGCAGGGGTGAAGAGGATGAAGGCCAGCACACACACGCACGCACGCACGCACTCACACACACACACACACACACACACACACACACACACACACACTGCAGCACAAATAACAATAATTACAATAATTATAATATTGATAATACTAACGATTGTGAGTTAATGATAAGAACAACAATAACAATAATAATAACAAAAATATAATAATAATAAAATATAATAAAACATAATAATAATAATAATAATAATAACAATACCATGAATATTACACACACCCTTTGGTATAAGTGCGAGTCCTGGCCACAACATTACTATTATCACGTTCATGTTCAGAATTAGTTTCACTGACACATACCAAGCTAAATATGTTAACAGGATTATATATTAATTCATATTATATGTAAAGGTTGTTGGCCTTTGTAGGAGTTTAATTTTATTATAACTATTCTTCTCTTCTTTACTATGATTCTTATTGTTATTATTATTATTATTATTATTATTATTATTATTATTATAGTTATCATTATTATTTTTGTTATTATTATTATTATTATTATTATTATTATTATTATTATTATTATTATTATTATCCTTATCATTATCATTTCCATATTCATTAGTCTCCTCCCCCTCCTACTACTACTACTGCTACCGCTACTTCTACATAATCAAAATCATCACAACCATCAAACCCTAGAAAAGCCTAGTGTTAGTAAAAAAAAATATACTCGTCTGATGACAATACTGCCACACTTGGACCCCCAAACACCTCTCGCGACAATGAGTAACTGCGCCACATTTATTTCCCTCCCCTCTCTGCCTTGCCCTCACCGGCCCTCTCCTTTTCCTCTTCCCCTTCAGTTGTTCCTCTATTTGGCTACTTCACTCCCCTTCCCCTTCCTTTATTACCTTACTGCCCTTCCTTCCCTCCCTCTGTCTCTCTTTCTCTCTCTCCCTTTCTCGGCGTCCACGGCAGTAGGTCACATCAACAGGTCGCGACGGTCACCTGTTGCTTGTCGACCACCCGAGCCACCACGTGCAGGCCAGACGCAGACAACACGTGGTGGCGTGCGTGGGAACTCCTCTCTTCTCCTGCTCCCCCTCTATCTCCTCTTCTTAGTTCCTCTTCCCCCCCCCACCCCACCCCCACACACACACACCCTTAACCTCAGCAGTAGCCTATACCGCTGTTTCAGGATAAAGATGATTTCCCCTTCTCCTCCTCTCCTTCGTCTCCTCTTCCAAGTGTCTCTGGTCTCCTTTTCCATAACACAGTTGCTTTAGACTTTCTCCTCCTCCTTCTCAGTCTTTTCTTCCACGTCCCTCTTCCTCCTCCCTCTCTCTTCATCCACCTCCTTTGCCTTCTTCCATCCTACTGTTTCCACGTCATTTTCCTTGCTATCATAAGCACCGACGTGTCAATCCCCTGAGGCGCCACACTCAGCAAAGACTCAACATGCAATACCAGCGGCCTGCAGTCATTCATCTCCGCAAATAATATTAAGATAAACATTTTCTAATTTCACTTGAGTTTTGTTGCATTTGCTGCTTTCTCTCTACACATCTGTTTTTCTTTTCCCTCCTGCGTCACTTCCTTCTCGTTTTTTTTATGTTTATTTTTCTCTATTAACTTTCTTTTTTTATTGGTTTCCTTCTTTTCTCCCTCCTCTTCCTCCTCCTCGACTCCCAAGTTCTCTTCCTCCTCGCCCCCCTCTCTTTATCTTTCTCCGACCTTCTCGTCTTCTCTTTGGCAATAGCTTCAGGCCGATATCGCAATTATTCGTCCTCCGGCAGAAGACAAGCGACACTTCAGACCTTGCTTTTTATTATGTTTTTGTTTTTTTTATGATGGCTGCAAGGCGTATAAGGCAGAAGTCCTCAGTGTTTCCATGTTATCGGCGTACTGTTTTGATCCTTCACAGTGACATGAAAGAGTGAAACTAGTGTCTGTATATCGCAAAAGTCTATTCTGATTAGCACCCATTTTTTTTTTTGCATTCATATTCACATTTTTTTACACGATGCTTCAGCGGAGAACGTGATATAAATTTCTCGTCTCATTTATCCTGCCGCCTCTCCCTCCTTTCCTCCTCACGCACAAACGCCGCACGAAGCCTAATCTCAACAAAATTACAAGACATTCAGGCGGCGGAAGTGGTTCTCCCTGTCTAAGAAAACTATCCCTTTAACAAGCCGCGGATAATATTGCGGCTGGGCGATAGATGAAGGGCCAAGGACTTGAGGAGCAGCGCTCTGATGGGGGAGAGATTGAGTATACAGGCGAGGGTACAGGGTTGACGGGGAGGCTATTTCTTAGGAGCTGCAGGAGTGAGAATGGATGGGCGGGAACCTTTCCTGGGAACGGCCGACCCTTGTATTGACGTGAGGAAAGGGGAGGCTGTGTCACAGGTTCTCATGGGAAGGACTCGCACTCCTTGGAATTCGATACACTGTTTCTTGGAATGCATTCTAGTTCTCTTAAGAGCTTCCTGTTGGTTCCTCTGCTGTCGTTATTAAACTTTTTTCGCATCTCCTGGAATGCCAAATGTTTCACTTCGCGTCCCAAGACAAGCACCACAATGTGGGGAGTGTTTTTTCCCAAACTACATACAAAACTTAAATACTTGTACGTACATGCCGTAATATGTGTCGAGGATGTGACATTCAGCTCCTCTGTAACACAATTTTTTTTTTTTAAAGAGAAATCTTAGCATTTGAGAAAAGTATATTGTACATAAAACATTCCTATATCATAGAAAGCGGAGAAGCAAACAACAACAAAAAAAGATATTTCTTGACACTGATCCAAGGAAATGTGAAACATAGGGTTCCGTTCTGAGGTTCCCCTGACAACATCAGGAGGTACTTTGTGCGTCCTTTAGTCAGCCCCATCGTGGACACCGCTACAGGACAGCCTTCACTTGGAAACGCGCATGTGCATGACACCGAGGCCAAGAAGGAAATAACCAAGGCGGGCGACGACCCCGGGCTGCGCGGCGCCCCGAGCACCGTGACTCCCGTTGGGAAGAAAGTGCTGAGAAAGGTTGAGGGTCTCGGGTTTCCACCGCGCGACACCACACATGTGCTTCGGCGTCCCACGTCATATATCGTGACTGAGGACACTGCGAGTGTCGCCGACGAGGAGGTGAGGGACAAACAGGCCCAGGACAGGTGGCCAGCACCTGTGCTGTGTGCCCTGGTGCCGTGTGAACACCGGCTGACCTGTCCACAGACTGACGGACGGATTGTTTGGGGAGGCTGTCGCCAACGGGAGTAAGAGACATGGCTAAATACGTCCAAAAAGGAAAATGTTATAATAATAACGATGATAATAATAATAATGATAATATCAATGTAATAATAATAATAATAATAATAATAATAATAATAATAATAATAATAATGATGATGATGAACATGTATGAAACACACACACACACACACACACACACACACACACACACACACACACACCGGAGCATGGGCCTTGTCTCTGCCTGTATAATATCGGACACTCGGGGTGAGTTAGTGCCGCGCCGACCCTCACATTATCACGCCACCGCTCCGCCCCGCCAGCACTGCCTCCCTTACCTCCCTTACATTACTCCACCTCCCCCCCTTTCCTTCACGCCCTCACTATCCTCAAGAACAAAAAAAAATCATCCCCTACCCTCACCCTCCCACCTTCCTCATCGCTTCTGTAACCATCCTTCCTCCCACACTCTAAGTCTACCGTCTTCACCTATAGCGCCTCCTTCAATATACCCTTCACCTGCACTGCTTCGCCTACTTCACTATTCCCCAGCCACAGTGCTTCATCCCCTACCCCTACGCTATCTTCTCCGCCGCTCCCGTAACCATCTTCCTTCTCTCAATCATCCTCATCATTCTAAATTACAATGATCAATGTGTTTTTTCTTCCTTTTGTCTTGGTGGAGAGAAGGTGTTAAGGATAGTAATAAGGGCTTGACAGAGAGGCTTATAGTAGCGCCGAAGAGAACAATTTAGGAGGCGGCAAAAACCCATTAATTGGCGGTGAGGAAGAGGTATAGGCCTATGGACGCCTCACCTGCCGGTCTAATGGAACAGGTCCGTTTGTTAGGGTCACGCCTCGATGCCACTTGTGTTTTCGCTCACCAGTGGCCTGAGTGATACCCTGCTCTCGCGTTTATTGAGCCCCTGTCCCTCTGTCTCTCTGTCTAATCTCTGAATGTATATTATGTAAGTCTGGTGTGAGTGTGTGAGGGGGCGGGGGGGAGGTAAGTAGTAGTAGTAGTAGTAGTAGTAGTAGTAGTAGTAGTAGTAGTGGTAGTAGTAGAAATAGTAGACGCCGCAGTAGTGGAAGTGTAGTAGTAGCAGTGGTAGCATTAGTATTAGTCGGTGTATTAGTAGTGGTGGTAGTATTGGTAGTAGAAGTAGTAGTAGCAGTAGCAATATCAGTATTAGTGGTAGTATCAGTAATATTGGTAGCAGCAGTAAAGGGAGTTGTGATGAGAGGATAACATCAAACAGGAGATGAAAAAAAAAAAAAGAGCAGGAACGAGGCAAAAGGGAGACTTATTCACCGTATGTTATTTTTTCCAACACACAACGTATCTTTCCTTCCTCACGCTCCTCTCCTAGGATGAACAAGATGTGCTATATAATCTGCCTCCCGCAATTGACTGATTCTAAATACTACACCAACACCAAACCCCAGGTAGCATACTGAAGCTCACGCACATAGAATCAGGAGAACCTACGAAGCTGCGAAGGCTCCTGATCGCCATTTTCTTCCCCGTCCTCGCTCATGGTGGGGAGGGGGGCTGGCTGGTGAAAAGTGGCATGGGAGGCAGGTACAGAGGAAGGGGGCCGTGAGAGAAGAGGGTATGACGGAGAGGAGAATGGCCAATGAAAGATGCATGAAGGGGTTGGGGAAGCAGCGTGAAAGGGTGAAAGGGCGGCGGCTGGGAGGGTCTTGAGACACCCCCAGCTCGGCGCCGCACCTGGGATGGCTCAGGCAAGTATACCTCCTTGTCCCCCTCTGAGGACCGGCAGCACCCTTAGAAGCGGCACTCCTTGCGGCATGTTGCTCTGTCTCACACTTTAGGGAGAGAAGCAGGAGGAGGAGGAGGAGGAGAAGGAGGAAGAAAATGAGGAAGAAAACGATAAAAAGGAGGAGGAAGAGGGGGTAGAGGAGGAGGAGGCGGCGGGAGAAGGTGACCAGAAGGAGGAGAAAGAGGAAGAAGAGGAGGAAAGGGGAAGAAGAAAAGGAAACAGCAGAAAAAGGACAAAGTAAATAAACAAACAGATAAATAAATGAAAAGGAGAAAAGGAGAAGAGGAGGAGGAGGCAGAGAGGGGCGACGCTTCCAGTATAGTGAGATCCCGACCTTCGCCTGACAGACACTTCCTCTTTATACAACAGTCGGCATAATGGGCGCTGGGCTACTGTTCTTCGCCTTTAATGTTATCGCGGATCGCTTTTCTTTTCGCAGTCTGTTGAGTCAGCCTTTCCGCCGCCCCTGCCGCCGCCCGTCATCCTACCGACGCCCCGCCCACTTGGACCGTCCCGGAGGTTCTATGGGACACCTGAGTTACGCAACGCTCACATAAAGAGCCCCGTGGATCTCCCCGGCCTGAATCTTCCTTACAACCGGGCTCTTCATCCCTTCTCCCTGGCTCCTCTTTCCTCTACCCACACTAAGCCAGAAACACCTCTCAGTAGGATACAGTAGTGGGAAACTTAAGTATACTGTGTTTAGCTAAATGGGGAAACTAATGTGAACTAATAATAAAGATCAGTGAGGGAGCCATACTGTTCCCGGTGTTATGAGGTTCGCTAAGGCTTGTTCGCTCGCCCCTTCGCCGCAACTCCTCCTCGGCTTCTTGTTTGTGTACCGCGAGCACGACACAGCCGCCCCTCGCCCCCAGCCCGCGGCCCCTGACTCCTCCACCTCCGCCGGCCAAACCAGTCAGCTCCTCACCGGAAACAAGTAACTGGTTGGTCTTGGGGAAAAAAGTGTGTGTGTGTGTGTGTGAGAGAGAGAGAGAGAGAGAGAGAGAGAGAGAGAGAGAGAGAGAGAGAGAGAGAGAGAGAGAGAGAGAGAGAGAGAGAGAGAGAGAGAGAGAGAGAAATGAAATAATATAGGAGTTAGAGGTGGCAGTCACGGGGTCAGGGTCTGCGCTACCCGCCCGCCAAACAATGCGATGCGCCACTTTCTCGTCAATCCGCGGCTTTTCGTTTGGAAGGCAAGAGTTCCTGCCGGCTGGGTCGCTGAAGCCCCGACTCAATGCGACGATCTGGAACAAGGGAACCGTGTGGTGGCCTGGGGCAAGTTCATTACACGCAGCCACTCCGTCGTGTCGGTGATAACAGGCTGAGGGCACCGCTTCCCCGAGCCCGACCTAACGGAGACGCAGACGAACAAAACTCCTTCATATAACAAGTCGACGATCGTATAGTCTGGCATGAAAGTAAAATATTTAGATCAGCTTTTTTTTGGGGGGGGCATTTTAAGATAAGTTCTGGATAAATTTATGTGGGTAACACTTTTCTGGGGTCTTAAATGGGTTCCTCAGTCGAGTATAATCCTTGGTTTGACGGTGGAGAGGCTGTTCGGTTGACTTTTACATGAGATCGACTTTTACATGAGTACTTTACATAACGCGACATATTTGATAAGAAAACTGTTACCTCAAACCCGACAGTAAACTAAATACTGAATTTGTATTTCTGATGGTTGCAGATGAATACATGCAGAATGAAAAAAAATAATTGCAAAACCTCAACGGCATTGCACTTAGGAAGAGGCGCGAATAAGAGAAAATGATTGGAAACTGTGAGGAAAGAGCAAGTTTGACATTAGTACGAAGCCTGGCGTAAGACGTGACTAAAGCAAAGGGGGAAGGAGAAGGTATTGGTGCAGAGAGGAGCTTCCCTGGAATAGCAAAACCTGTCAGAGAAGTGGGTGCCCTGGTTGGCTGGGTGGTGAATGTTGAGAGGGATGATGCGATGATAGGAGAGTAACGAAGGGAAAGATATGTTAGCATGGGGAGTGTAGACCCTAGTAGGCAGGAAAAAAGCAGTATGGTAGGGATGGCAGAGTGTATGGTGGGAGGAGAGACATATACCTAAGGATGCTGGTTGGTGAGCTGAAGCTGTGCCACCCTTCCTCTCCTGTACCTACCTCGGGACATCCCTTCCTTTACCTACAATTTCTCAGCGCGAGGAGTTAACAAAGCCTTCGCCTGTTTCATTTTCTATCTGTTTGATTTAGTGAGCTAAGAGCAGATTACCCACGTCCCTATACCCATACCCATACCGTAGGAGAGAGAGAGAGAGAGAGAGAGAGAGATGGTGTGTGTGTGTGTGTGTGTGTGTGTGCGCAGGTTGCAATTAGCTCTTCGCAGTACCTAGTGATCCTTTGAGCCCTCACGTCATGTACACCTCACATTCAGCTTCTGGCGCCACAGTTACTCAAACACCGCCGAGATGGTGCGGGAGACGGAGGGGAGGGCGGCGGGAGAAGGCACTCAGCATGGCCCGGGAGTAATGATGCATGCAACGCCTCCCCCCCGTCAGGTGCCGCCTCTGATAATGTTGATCAGACGTGACCTCATGAGAGACTCCCTTCAGACGACCCAGGGCGCCGCCTTCCGCCTTACACCTCGCCCTGCCCTCCACCAAGCCGTGTAGATCACCGCGCCGCCCACCCCCCAGCCCCCCAACCACCCAAAGCGCGTGACTGCTGTGTGTTCCCTCCCTCGCCGTGGACCTGGAAGGCGTGCGAAAGGGGAGCATATCGCTTTTATTATGATTTTTTTTCCAATTAAAATTTAACCAGTTGGGTGTGACGGGTGACGAAGCTATCTGAGGCGAGCTTAAGCACATTGGCCCATTCAAAGGACGTTTATTCTTTGATAGCATCTGGGAAATGAGTGTACTCGGTGACAAGGGTCTGCCAGGACGCGGCCAAGGAGGATCCCCGCCGCCTCAGAAAGTATTTGTGGGACGTGTCATCTGCCCGCCGCCACCGCCGCCCGCATTACCTTTCTCGCTACTGATTATTTCGATCACGCTTGGCTCTGCGTGGGTCAACAGCGGGAATAATTACGCCATTCACTGATCGATGCAGGAGCCGCGCCGTGTGTGATGATGGAATTTAAATGCCTGTTCACATATAGATATTGCCGCCGCCCTCGTAGTGCCGCTAATGTTTGTGTCTTCAGTCTCTGCGGCATTCTGCGTCCCGTTTGATGACGATTACATGTTTAAAAATCTTTGTATCACGATCTCCTTTCTGTTCACAGTTACGAAGCGAAGCGATGGATGAATGTTGTCCGTCAGAGGAGCCTAATGACTGCTTCCCCTTGCTGCTGCTGCCGGGGAGGGGGAGCTGCGCAGAGAAGGAAGGGAGGGTTGAAGGGAGAGAGCGAGGAAGGGAGGGGAGGCAGTATTGGAGTGATGGGAGTGGAGTGAGTGATGGAGGGCGGAGTGAGCGAACGTGGTGGGGTCAATAGTTGCTTAACGTGACTGCTCACTGTCGAAACGCCTCGGCCGTCTGGGTCACGAGGTTGATAAACAAAAGGCGATAAAATGTTATATGTGTCCTCATTCCATCAGTGTGTATGCGTGCGTGTGAGTGGGTGCATGTTCGTGTGCGTGTGTATAAATACACACACACACACACACACACACACACACACACACACACACACATGGGGAAAGCAATTGCAAGTAAATTTAGAAACCGAAACAGTAGCAACCATAAGAAAGGTAATCGGGGTGGGCGAAGGAGTCGAGAGGTGAGTGGGGTTAACGGGGCACTGGTTTGTGGGCCTCACCTCAACACACACACACACACACACACACACACACACACACACACACCGATTCTCAGTATGCCAGGGAAAGGGTTGGGTCACTGCGGGTCAAAGGGCATGGGAGGCTGAAGGTGGGGGAAGGAAGAAGGAGGGACGGAAGGAGAGAGGAAGGGCGCGAAGGAGAGGGGGACACAAATGGTGGAGGAGGGAAGGGGAGAGGTGAAGCAAAGGTTGTGGGAGCAGAAGAGAGCCAGGAGGGAGGTGAGGCGTCAGTGAGAAAAGACTTTTTATACCCTGGAGGTACGATCCATCACCCCAGCCAGCCAGCCGCCGCCTCCCACCGCCGCCGCCTCACCGGAAGCCCGGGACAGGTATAGGACTTCCACACCTGCTTACCGACGCAGTGTTCAGGATCCTCCCACAGACTCGTCGAAGTCCTCACTCCCTCGCTCCTCCCGTTAGCAGTGCGCGTTCTCCTCCCCCACCTCTCCCACCCCCACACACGCCGGGGCTCCCACGTTATGAAGCTCGTCGGGGGTCACAGGAACTTTGCCTCCTTGCGTACAAGTGGCCGCAGGGTGGTGAGGGCGCCGGGGGTGTTGAGTTAATGGCAGCGAGCCTCACTACATCTACTCCCTTGTTTCCCTCCCCTCTGCTGCCCCTTCAACCCTTCCACCACGCTGACAACCCACAGCAACACTATTCATGTCCCCCTGAATCAACGCTGTCGTGGGGATAGCTTTTTGGGAGTCTCTGATGGGTTCATTCACTATAAACACGCAACGATGAAGGTATTGGCTATTCAGAGCGAATTTTCGGTCAGGATATGGGGATGAACATTGGTGACGGTGGTGGTTGGGGTGATGGGTCGTGATGAGATGTTGCTCTGGATGAAGCAATATTGTGTTGTGCTGATAGTAGAATTTCATGTTGGTGAAGTTGTTTCTGGGGCGGCTTTTGTGCAGCGGCGGCGGTGTGGCGGCGCAGAGGTGGTGGTGAGAATGAAATTGTTAGTGTAATGATGCTGCCGTGATCGTGTTGGCGGGGCTGTGCACGGTGTTGACGGGATGACGGTGTAATAGTGTTAGTGGAATGGTGAGAACGCGGCTGTGGCGGCGGCAGTGGTTATGGCGGTGGCGGAGTTGAAGGCGGTAAAAGGCCAAGTAACTTCACATCAGTTATTTGGTTTCATCCAACAGAGTTCCGTCGCTCCGCCGAAAGTTTTTTTTCCACGCATTACTCATCACGTTCTTTTCTGACTGACATGAGCTTTAACATTTTTTCTTTTACTTTGCAACAGAAAGCAGAGTCCTTTGTGTTCGTCTCATCCTCAAAGCATTATCGGGGCACAGGAGATGGGGAGATAAGTCTGTCCTATTCCTTTGCCTTTCCAATGCTTTAAACGTCATTCTCTCTCAGTTCCACCATGCAGCGAGTGGTTAGTACTGCGAGAGCATGAGGGACTCCGCTGTGGCGGATCATCACCCCCTCCCCCTAGCTGGCGTCTGTGACCGGGCGTCGCTCAGTCGTGCTGCAGAGCGGTAGCGAACAGAGACAACGAGGCAACAGGTCTCTCAATAAATTACATGTCAATAGTGACGAGGCGACACACATTAAGATCAGCAGCTTCAGGAGCCATACAAGCGATTTATTAACTGGGAGAGATTCACGGTTGTCAGCCCTCATGGAGGTTCAAATTGAGCGAGGAGAATGGGAGAGGAAGGGAGCTCAGGTTCGGCCGAGCAGATGATGCGCAGTTGTAGACAGCGGTACCAAGGGAGCCGAGGGTCAGCCCAGCCTGTCAGGAACCACAAGCCCCTGGCCCTGCTACGGACGGGAGTGGAGGAAAGCTGCGGCCACTAGGGTCAAGACGTGCAGCTGTGGCCATGCAGCTGTGCGAAAGACAAAATGAGGTTGAAGAATATGAAAAATAATGCTTTCGAACTTTCCGCGCAGCTGTGTCAGGAATTACGAAATAGGTTTGG
Source organism: Eriocheir sinensis (assembly GCF_024679095.1). Classification (NCBI taxonomy): domain Eukaryota; kingdom Metazoa; phylum Arthropoda; class Malacostraca; order Decapoda; family Varunidae; genus Eriocheir; species Eriocheir sinensis. The sequence continues at coordinate 3,548,719 of NC_066523.1, forward strand.
TAGTGTGAACGAAGCTGTCAGGGTGGGGATACAGCTGCAAGCAGAGTATGAAATGTATTTATGCTTATGTAGGAATGAAAGAGAAGCTCCTTGTATTTTTTTCTTCAATTACATACAATGGAGGCTCAGTATGTCGTGCATGAAAATGAGAAAAAAAAGTAAAGTCGATGTGGAAAAAGTCCATCTTGCCTTTCACTATAGAACAACACTACACTTCCAGCAGCCCAATTAACGATAAGTTGCAGTAATAAGAGTTCATCATTGTTCTACGACGAGTCCGCTTCCTCCTGCTTTGGGCAAACTAAAGGCTGAAGCGAAGCTCACAACTTACTAATATTCAAGGAGAACACTTCCAAATACCACGGAAGACGTCCCCGCCTGTCCTCATATTGTTTTGCCTGCGTTTCCGTCTTAAGTCACGGCTTAACACAACCTGGTCCCGAGTTTCACATGAAGGGGAAATAACCCTCCAGCGTGGTTGGTTCTGTCCCAACTCTAGTCCATGAGTGAGCTGGACTTATCCCTTTCCTCACCCTACGCTCCCTCTTCACCTTCCCTTTCCTCTCCCACCTCGGCGCCGGAAGTGTGGTGGGGAAGCCCTTGAGACGCGGCATCCACAAGCTCCACAATAAACAAACACACCCGATCTACTTACATTAAAACAGCATAAGGAATGATGAAGGAAAAATTAGCCCTCGGGAGCCCACTGGGACCCGAAGGAAGAAAAGCCGTCAGAGAGACCGGATAATAGAGGCACACAAAGGCCGCATCATCTCGGGGGAAGCATTGACTGAGCACACATAAAGGCAGCGACATAAAGAAAAGTTAAAATGTTCTAACACGGCTGGAAGTTTACTCGAGAAAATGGGAGACTTAAGACTTGACCGCACAATTCAGGTCTACTTTATGGAGTCCGAAAGGAGAGTTGTAGTGGGAAGCGAGCAGGAAGGAAGAAAGAAGAGGGAAGGAACCGGGAAAAGGAAGAAAACGGGGAAAGGAGAGGAGGGAGGGCAAATGGCGGGGGAGCGGGTCCTGTGGGAACGGTAGGATATACGGGAACTGACAAATGGAGGAAGAAAACATATATCCTCGAACACTATGAGCCAGCTGGGGTACTTCACCTAATGACGAGCAGGCATGAGCTGGGATGACTTTGAGGCAAGGGCGCGAGTGCTGGCGGCCGGCGGGAGGTGAAGGCGCTCCGGCAGGAGAAAAATTCAAAATATCCATCATGGTTACGGCGAAGCTCGTCGATGTTACATATCCTATTACAGGAATCTTCGTTTTCATATCTGACCCTAAATATGAACATGTTTGGCACCAACTGTTTATCAATGTTCCTTCTCTCAGCTCTCGGTCGATTTGCTTGGTGAGGCAGGATGAGGGTGGAGGGGTGGGAGGCTCGGCCCCTCCCCTGTCACCCCTGCGGCCAGACTCCGGATGACACCCATTACAATCCGCTGGTGCCAGATATACGGTAAATCATACTCCTCTCCCTCCGTCAGGGACCTGTGGGCCATATATATACATCACAATCTGGGATACGGGTTCCCCGAGCGGCCGACACTTCCACAGGACTCTTTGGGAGGCTGCCGACGGGACTGTGCGGGCTTTAGCACCGCCCCGAGGCAGCGACAACCGATCAATATTATGAAGTGAAAGAACATATATTGTTAACAAGGGAATGAGATATGGCGTAAGGAGGGATCTGGCAGATGAAGGGAGGAAGTGAGGAAGGGAGGTGAGGGCAAGAGGGAGAGGGAGGCTGAAACATGACCTCCTGGGCCCCGCCACCGGAAGGACTCTCTGCCACAGAAATAAAAGACGGCAGACTAACATAATTTAGCGCGCTGAGTAGAGAACCACCTGAGACAGTTTTTTTATCCCTCACATGCCATTTATAAATTATATTGTGACAGTATAACTAAGCTATTGTGCCACGATGTGGCGGAGTCATCCGCCGCTCATATGCAGTTTTCAGGGGTGAAGACAAGCGGCAACACGTAAGATATACCTTCGAAGAGAGGAGAACTAAAGGATATTGACTACAACTTGGTTGTGAAGAAATTGAGTTAGGAGCACTTCCTCGGTGCGAAAAAAGTGTGGGCTTTAGCTCCTCCCCCTGGGAACGCCGGGCGGGAGGGCCTGTGGGCGGAGCCTGGCGCGGCGGGCTGGCGCTGGCCGGTAGGGGGCCAACTCGCCGGAAGTGCTATTTTTCGCTGTTTTCTCTACTTTACCCACGTCCTGCCGTGCCCCGTCGCCTGATGCCTTCCATGCAGCCACACCTACACTCCTGAATGGTGATACTCCTAGTGGAGAAGACAAAGCGATTCGCGGACGATGGAGGGAGTGAACTGGCGGCAAGGGAGGAGGGAGAAGGAGGAGGCGAGGGGATGGAGCGGCCGGAAGTGGGGGGAGGGGGCAGAGGTTACAGGTAGCGTCCCGAGGGAGGGGGAAGAAGAGGGACGGGCACCTATACCGAAATGTAGCACGATAAAGTAGCTGCTGCGCAATAAAGTACTGTCAGTGACTGACGACTGCCATTATTATAAATGTGTACATGCACTCCTGAAAGCGACTTTGAGGAAGTGTCCTTCCCCCTCAAGGGTAAATGGCGCATGAGGCAGGAGGCTTCGTAAAGCACAACATGTCATCCTGAGCCTCAAGAGCCCACACCAAGGAACACACACACACACACACACACACACACACACACACACACACACGGCAGAGCTTCCCGCGGGCCATGGCGAAAACCAGACCATTTCAATAGTGTTTATTGCCACGAATCTTATTCAAGTACTATGGACTCCGAGAACAAGTATCGCTGGTGCGTTGGTCACTGCGTCAGGCAAGCAGGGGGCGTGTCGCAGTGCCGTGCACCCCCTTCGTTAGCGGCACGTCAACACACTACAAACAAAGGCTACAACACAAACAACAACAACAACAGTTCTTACCTGACTTAGTTGGCTTTGTAAGCGTTTTGAGTGACTTTATTCCCATTTTATTTGGCGGGGGTAGGAAATCCACGTACATAATAGCAATAAATAAATATTAATCTATGGTAAATGGTTGGTCTTGACTAGATGGGTGAACACAGCACCTCCCCCCGTAGCACCTGTGTTGCGTTGAAGTCGCTCAGTTTCTGTAAGGCGTCGCAAACTCTATATTACAAGTGTGCGTGTCAGGCTCACACCTTCCCTTTGCACGTAACTATCGGCTCCACTGGGCGTGTTCAATGTCGCACCACGAGGAATCACAAACAGAACCAACATAAACGTCAATGGGATCGATTTCTTCGATGGGCACCATACTAGGTCCTTGGAAAAGCATGACCCATGATAATGTGTCCCTAGTGTATACGTCCACTACCGACCGTATCCCAGGATAGACTAACCGCGGGACACAGTCGAGCCTCCACAGCTGACCCACCAACTGTTACCAACGTCTCGCCTCGCAGAGACCCTCTGCGAGGACACAAAATTGGGTCGATTTTCACAAAACTTTGACAGATAATGTTATTACCAGCTATAACTCTTTATCATAAATGTATACACAGTACAAGAACTCCCAATACTATCCGTAAATGCTTCATAAAATAACACAAAGATAAGAGAAACGTCTCTAGGTTGGCACACACGTTGACCTGCCGGGGGTGTTGAAGTCGCCGCGAACGTCTGGCAACTCGCCGCCAGAACTCAATTGTATGATCTCGTTACCGCTCGATCTCCGCTTCGCCGACTTTCCTGGGTTATAAACAGCACCGTGCAGGACACAAGCCTCCACAGTGATAAGTAAGACTCCGTGGGAAGGCGGTGACGAAGCTCAAGGTCCTCGAGAACGACGAAGGAGGCGCTGGTAACTCCTTCAGCTTCAGTGGAGGGCGGGGGTGGCATAGGGCACGAGCGCCACCCACAATTGCTGGGGGTGGGGAGGCAGTGCCCCTCCCATTGCGACTTCCTCCCGCCCCCTCCCCCATCACTTACACGCCCCTCAGAACACCTTCCCAGCCTCTCCTGAACGCCCTCCCCACACCCCCTGCCTCTACGTACTCCTTTTGTCGCCGATACAAGCATCGCTGCAGGAGACACTGGCGAAACATTTAAGAGAATCCTCGGCATTTTTATCATGGGAAGTGGACATAATATTAGTTAGTGGATCACAGTGAATAACTACGAGGATGTCTTTTAGAAATTTGGGGATTAATGGAACTGGAAACAAAGCAAAACGAGTACTACAACTGCTGCTGCATCTGTTTCACTTGCTAATGCTACAACTACTGCTACAATGTCATAAAAAATAGCACTTGTAATAATGCATAAAATATTACAGCAGCAGCGACTATAGCAATGACAACACAAGAACAACAACTACTACTACTACTACTACTACTACTATATTACCAGGTACAATAACGACGCTCTATAAAAAACACTGATGTCAAAAATAGCAGCGGCAGAAGCAACAATAACAATAACAAAACTTGAACATAAAAATCATCATCATCAGCAGCAGCATCATAACAAAGGCAAACGCAGACCTTTCCTTACATACTCTCGTTCAAGATTTCCTGTTCATTCTGCCACGAAGACTCGCAACAGTAATGTGCAACGTCAAACTCCATCTTATTCTCTCTCTCTCTCTCTCTCTCTCTCTCTCTCTCTCTCTCTCTCTCTCTCTCTCTCTCTCTCTCTCTCTCTCTCTCTCTCTCTCTCTCTCTCTCTCCGGCCCCCCCAAAAATATCCCTATTATTACTTCATAATATCATTATTTTTTTTATTTTTTTAACTATTATCATTATTATTGTTATCATTAATATTGCTGGTATTATTATTATTATTATTATTATTATTATTATTATTATTATTATTATTATTATTATTATTATTATTATTATTATTATTATTATTATTATTATTATTATTATTATATCATTATTAGTTATTACTATTATTATAAGAAAGAAAAATCGTTGGTAGTATTACTTGACAATTTTACAACGTGACTTCCCTGCCATGATAAAAAAATTAAAACAGAGAAGGTTTAGTGAAAAAAAAAAAACATTTAGTGTGAGAGGAGTAACGAGGAGAGAGGCGGGTGGCTGCGTGAGTGGACCTGCATTGGGTGTGGGTTTAGCCCCGTTGCTGTTTCAATAACTAGTACAGACTCGCTTTCGCTGGCCAGCTGTGCCATGCAACCAACGTGAGCTTCCTTTATGCACTTGTTTATTATTACTGCCCTGTTGTTGTTTTATTAAGTCAAGGGTAAAGAACGAAGAGAAAGTTAAAAAGCAGGGAAGGTAGAGTAGGGAAGGAAAACAGCAGTAGTTGATGTACGGTGCAGCTTCGTCCTGCTGATCTATCGGCCTTGTTGGTGCCCCCGCCGCTACCCTGCCTGCCTTTGCCCCCTCCCTCGCCCACCCGCCACAACTCCTTCCCTCCCGGCTCATCCCCCCCCCCCCCCCTCCCCGACCATCACCATCATTACATTTGTCATTATCACCACCACCCGTGTCTACTGACCTGTCAAGACACCTGTTACTACCTCCACACATACATCATAAATAATAATAATAATAATAATAATAATAATAATAATAATAATAATAATAATAATAATAATAATAATAATAATAATGACGATAACAATAATGAAACTACTACTACTACTACTACTACTACTACTACTACTAATAATAATAATAATAATAATAATAATAATAATAATAATAATAATAATAATAATAATAATACAAACGACCATCGATCAACCCAATCTTCAACAAGGAGAGGAGCACCGAGGGGCAGGAGGGGCCAAGTAGAGGCACTATAAATAAATTCACCTGCTCAACTAGCGGGCTGGAGCTGACCACATGCCCCTTTAAGAAGCCTAACAGAGGTATGATCTGCACATAGAGTAATATAAGTAACTCGTAGTAATAGAAGAAGTACAAGTAATAATAATAGTAAGAAGTAATAATGATAGTAACGAGGTGAAGGCGAAAGAGGTGGCCCTGTGGGGGGAGGGGGTGGTGGTGATGCTGGGGATGATTCCGGATGGGTTGAGGAAGGGTGGGGGGAGGGGGGGTGAAGAATAGCGCACGGCGAAGCAAAATCGGCTGAAGCCCGAAAACTGATGCACCTATGGACTGTGTGGTCAGTGTAGCGGCGCCGACACGAGGCCCCGACTCATGACGTTCTCCACGCACACTTATCGACGGCATACAAATTAATGGAAAGGAAATCGAAAAATGAGTAAGCTAGATAAATTAGTAAATTAATTATTAGAAAAATAATGTGTATAAAGCAAAAATGCAATATTGCATTATACATATTAGGCCTTGACGACTGCTTGCATTTATCGCACCGAAACTTTTAAACAGATAAAATACAAAAGTAAATATCATGTCCAGAATTACATTAAACCTCAGTACGTATTACTGTTTATCACAACAAATATGCACATTATATTCACCATACTTGTTTGTTTTCACTGCCAAGAAGGGGCTTTGTTGAAATTAATGTTATCTATATATTATATCAGCACAGTGACTAAAGCCGAACGAAGCAAAAGTAGACACTATGTAGTGTCTACGGAGCCTTGAACACGTTAGAAAAGTGTCTGGCAGGGAATGAACTTTCAAGTGTCCTCTGGATGTTCCGCTCAGGTGTTATTCTTGCCTTATCAGTGCACACACACACACACACACACACACACACACACACACACACACACACACACAATGTAAACCAGCAAGAATTGAACTCATAACGTCATGTTGTGCTACATCAAGACACTTCCATCGCCCCAGGTGTGTCGTGTGGATTCTTTGTCCCTCCACAGCTTCATCCCTGTCCTTCCTTCATATTCTCCCTTTCTACATAATACCCATCTTATGACTGTAACTTAATGTCGAGATTGGGTTATATTAGATACCATATGGATCGTTTCCTGTTACGTTTTCTTGTTACCTCATCACTCCTCATGTGCGGCTCCCACTTTCCTTTTTTCTCTTTCTTTCTCACTCGCCGCCGCTCCCTCACTTTCCCTGACCCGCAGCCTCTCCTCTCCACTTCTTGTTGCTTTTTCCTCGCTGCTCGTAACATCCTCTCTTTCACCAATACTCTCAACCCTTTCCCTTCTCTTCCACTCTCGCCATCCCTTCCCCTCCCCTTCTTCCTCTCTCTCACCCCCCACCTCCCTCTTCCTCCTCCGTGATGCGTGACCACCGAGAGCCCGCCAGTCTTGGTTTTGTGAATGGGTCGGGTTTTGGCGGGTCTGCCAGGCGGATGAAGCGAGGATGGGAGATACGAGGGAGAAAGGAGGGGGAGGTGAGGGAGGGAGCGGAAGGAGAGGAAGGGAGAGGAGGGGAGAGGAGAGGGAGAGGAGGAAGGAGAGGAGGGGGGACAGGAAAGAGGGAAGTAGGGAGTATCATCGGGCATGTGGTGCTTCTGCTGGACACACGATGCGGAACCCGAGTTGGTGGGGCTCGAGGCCCCTCCCTTGGCCGCTACTCCAAGGCAAACACAGCCGTCACTGCCACCATTCATCACGCTGCCAAAACAAAGGTCACATGCAGCTGAGTCAGAAAGAGGATCGATAAAGTAAGTGCCCCTGAAGGACGCACGCTCGTGAACGTGTTGATCAGTCCCCGTTGTGGGCCACACGTCACCGACAAGCCTGTGTGTGGTCAGCAAAGTCTACGTGGCCTGTGTCTCATGTCCACTTGTAAACAAACTGAACGACTAATTTAAGCCGGAGAGCAATAAACTGAGCGCCTAATTTAAGCCGGGGAGCAAGTGTTGGTACTCGAGCTGCAGTGTGGATTTTGTGAATGAATAGCCTCGCTACCGGGCCCCGCCGCCGACCTTCCGCTGACTTTCGTTCAGCGAGAGGTGGCTCGTGAGCGACTTATTTCGGCATCGGCCACCGCCCCGTCGGTTCCCTCCGCTATACCTACTCCCTGCGGCACCTCCGGCCTCTGTGCGTAGCCATAATTGCCTGTGCCTGGAGGAGTTGGGTATTCACTTCCCACGGAGCGTCGCTGATGTTATGAACGACAATGAAAACCGCAAGTAACAGTTGAAAACTTAATACCAGTCATTGAGCCGCTGGGCCGATGAAAAACAGATCAGAGCAAGGAAGTCTGACACTTAACACCTCCCGCATTTAAGGCCAGTTTGCCGCTGCTCCCTGAGGGGCATCATCTGGGCACTGAGCATCCCGAGGTGATGAGGAAACTGTTCCTTGCGCCGGGACGACCAACTGCTCATTTTATGCTGCTCGCTTTTCCTGCCGACTTGTTTCGTAGTGTAAGACAAGTGACCCTGGCAGGATGGAGGGCGGCTGGTTCCATCGGAAATTTATGAACTAATATTTTCAAACAAAGGCTTGACACGCGGACCGGCGCCCAGCAGACTGGGACTCTGTCGCTGCACTGGGACACGACTCGCTGGCGGAAATGTGACGAAAAACTGAATTACGGTCAAGTATCTGTAGCGTGTAAGACGAAGAGAGAGAGAGAGAGAGAGAGAGAGAGAGAGAGAGAGAGAGAGAGAGAGAGAGAGAGAGAGAGAGAGATTCAGTTACGTCAAGGCAAGAGGGAGAAGAGGCAGTGGGGCATGCGGCGGCTGGGCAGAGGGGCGAAGGTCGTCTGGCCGAAGAATCAGCGTAAAGCTCCCCGGGCATCTCATAGTAAGCGCAGGATTTTGTGAATGGGCCGAGAGGTGGGTACGGGAGGGGAGGGCAGCACGGCGGGGCACCGGACACGAGGGGGAGGGAAGGGGAGAGCTACTACACGAGAGGATCATGCCTTGTGGGGCAGAGACTCACGCCCACACCACTGCTTCGTCCTTGGCGGATACTCTGACGGGCCTTTCAACTTTGCACTCTTACCAGGAAGAGAACCCAAGTACGGTTATCATCTCCGAACCATGTAATTACTGACAGAACGACAAAAGTAAACACACTAAATAAATGAATGGATGACTGACTGATGGACTGGCTGAATAAATAAATAAATGAAGAGAAATATTCAGAAAATGTACGAATGAATAAATAAAAAAGCAACGTCCTTAAGAAATAAATCCACATCTTCAACGCATCTCATATTTCTTAATGTAATCAGTTATGCAGAAGGTCAGTGAAATTCAATCTCTCCGCCTTGCGACGCGGGCCATCTCAAAAGTAAAATATATCAGCACACTCCCAAGTCGAACTATAGTAACACGTAGACAGTTTTCTTAAGGTTTATGCACTTAACTTGGAACTAATGATTCTGATTTCTTGATACAATCAGCGTAGCGTGTTCATGGAAATGCACACTTTCCAAGTAATGATAGACTCCCCTCAAACATACACCCACCCACAACTTTCCTCTCCTGCCCGACCCTCCACGGCTCCCCCCTCCCCCGTCCCACCCACAACACTTTCTACCCAAAACAACAGGAAGAGAGCCTGGCGGGTGCCCACATCGAGACGTGACACACACACACACACACACACACACACACACGCTCGCGTACGCACACACACAGGCACAAACACATGAACACCTAATATTTGCACACACACACACACACACACACACACACACACACACACACACACACACACACACACACACACACACACACACGAAATAATCCCAGAAAACAAACATCCGCTTCTACAAACCATACACATAATCAAACACGGCAATCCAAGAATTATTCCTGAAAATAAACATCCGTTGGTACACACACACACACACACACACACACACACACACACACACACACACACACACACACACACACACACACACCTGCAAGTCACAACTCCTTCCACACAATCACTCGAGCACTACCTCACACCCACCCACACCCACGCCCCCTACCTTCACGCCTCTTTGTCCAGGCACAACATCCTTCTTACAGCATCACCTGCACACGAGTAACGACCCCCACACGCCCATATACACCTGGCTTTCACCTCTGCCACCTTACGAAAGAGGAAACCCATTTCATTGTAATTACATATAGTTTCCCGGTGAGGTGTGCGCGCTCACAAACTCTCATTAGGGCTACTTATCCACGTATCCGAGTCGGCCCCTTCACCTGCGCCTCACTCTGCCTCCTTCCCACTCCATTTTCCCTCTCCCCTCCTTCGCCGCCTACCTGTGATCCGCTTAAGAGTATACAAAACCTCTCTCCCTGGATGGGTTTCTGGGATGTTTCTTGTTACACGCTTTTCCGTCCTTTCCTATATTCTGAAGGGTCTGCTCTTTCTACTTCCAGCATTCTCTTCTTGCCATCTACGAATGTCAATATATCTATCATCCTTTATTTGTTGTTTATTTCCACTTCCAGGACACCAGGACGCCTCGAGTTTAGCTGATCAGTTGAATGCCCACAGCTTCATTGACTGATCGAGGATGGCGCAACAGACCGCCGATGCTTAAGTCAGGGTTCACCGACCTCTGTGTATTCTGGAGGTAAAGGACTGAGGTCACTTCCTTTCACTGCTAAAGAAAACACTTCACGAAGCCAATCAGATACACTTAAAGGATCGACTCGCGCCCACCAACCCTTCACTCTTATCTACAGTTTCCTTCATGATCGTTCAGGAGGTTTACGCGGCCCGTCATTCTAACGCTCAGCTATCACGCCAAGCCCTCCACCCCCCAGCTCCTCCATCCTTTAGTAATTTCCTTAGATCGATACATTTCCCCGTTCTCCCCAACTCCATAAGGTTCTATTTTTGTACCCCATCGCGTATTCCGTCCCCCTCAAGCCGCTGCGCATTTATACCAGTACCACCGCGTACCACATCCGTGCCCCGAGGCCTTCCTCCGTACCTCTCTGTTCTACCCTCTAGCTCGTACACACACACACACACACACACACACACACACACACACACACACAAAGACTTAGCAGTCAACTAAGAAGACATGTTTTCCCACGACCACTTCATTCCCATGTTTCTATACATCGCATGATAAATTTCACACATTGAAGACTGAATAAACGACTGTGCATGTGTTTGCCGTCTCTCTCTCTCTCTCTCTCTCTCTCTCTCTCTCTCTCTCTCTCTCTCTCTCTCTCTCTCTCTCTCTCTCTCTCTCTCTCTCTCTCTCTCTCTCTCTCTCTCTCTCTCTCTCTCTCTCTCTCTCTCCGTAATTCCTCTCCCTCTCATCATCCGGCAGCGAGTCACCCACACACCCTCCCACCGGAAAGGGGGAGAAAGGGGGAGAGGCGAGGCGGTGAGAGAGAGAGAGAGAGAGAGAGAGAGAGAGAGAGAGAGAGAGAGAGAGAGAGAGAGAGAGAGAGAGAGAGAGAGAGAGAGAGAGAGAGAGAGAGAGAGAGAGAAAACATGCCCA
>NC_066523.1:3565080-3567580 GCF_024679095.1 Eriocheir sinensis
TACTACTACTACTACTACAACAACAACAACAACTACTACTACTACTACTACTACTAAGCACCCATGATTAATTAAAAGATTATAAAAACTGCTTAACTTCTTGAGATGATGACCAACAACAAAAACACAACCAGAAGCATGCACCGCCAAACACAACAACAACAACAACAACAACAGCAAAACAGTACAACCTTCAATGGCAACAAAAATAGCGGCCGCCCCAACAATCGCCGTAATTAACCGTCTTTGTTTTCTGTACACGCGGAAAACACAACAACACCCACTGCATGAAGTAAAAAAAAAAAAAAATAGATGAACGTCATTATGTAGCGTAATTTACCACCATAATTACACCCAACACCTACGACCCCAGACACCACCACTATCACCACCACCACCACCACTATCCGCCCTTCTCCCCTCACCACCACCTCCCCTTAAACTAGCTACCTCCACCACCCACCACCATGACCACTACCATTACCACCACCACCCCTACCTTCAACTTGCAACCTCCACCACCACCATGACCACTACCATTACCACCACCACCCCTACCTTCAACTTGCAACCTCCACCACCACCAACATCACCACCATCACCACCCGTATACCTTCAACTTGCAACCACCACCACCACTATCTCTACCACCACCTTCACTATTCTTGGCAAATTAGCCCCCGCCCAAGTCACCCTTATAGTAACCACCAATGAAATTTAACCTCTCTCTGCATCTATCATTCACACGCAGCCCGAGTCGGAGAGGAGGCGTGGTTTGCCTGTGAAATGACCAATGCCATACGCTTGAGGAAAGAGGAAAGGGGGGCTGGTCAGTGAGGTTAACATAAACAGGGAAAGTTGTCATTCGAGGCAAGGAACATCAATCCACCAATATCACTATCACCGCCACTATCAGCCATCCCTCGACGTCACAGCTAAATATCGCCGTCATTGACATTCTATATTTCCGGTAGAATTGTTGGTTTGTTTGTCTTGGTCCCCACAATCTCCTTCGACAGTTATACGAATACGGTAAACCACTCTCAAGAGGACGGACGAGTTGATAGCCGTGAAAGAACCTCCAATATAAACCCCGACAGCGATAAAACACGCCTCTAGTAGATCCCGTGTTTTTTTTTTTTTTTTTTTTTTTTTTTTTGACAAAGGAGGTAGGGTGAAGACTAACAAATATTTACGTTTTGCTCCTAAAAAAGGTAAAATATTGTGTGTAAGATTATGTCGCACAGACCGTAAGAGAACAAACCACGTTAGGGGAGGCAAAGGAAAGTCATATGGGAGACTATAGTGTACAAAGCCGGAAATGAACCTTGATGTGTGAACTATTGAGGATCAAAACCTTGAGTTGCAACTAGATAAAGAGAAGCCAACCCCGCCAAAAAACATAAGGAAAACAGCGCCATAAATAAAATGAAGCAGCCCAAACTATCTCCTCGGGGGCCGGGATGGTCGATAAGACATCAACACGTCGCAGGAAGTGATCCCGGGTCTGGGGGCAACACACACGCTCAGGGCAGCGGCGGCACCCTTGCAGCTGCTCGACTGCCCCTCGACTCCGCGCACTCCAGATGTTGTTTTTTCATAACTATTTTACGTACCCAGTCTGGATGGCCGGACTCATTAGCATTACTAACACTACTATTATTACTCTTTTTACACGCATGCCTCATATCGGTTCAGCTGTTGCCTCCTTGCCCTTCTGCCCTTGTTTCCTGTTATGCAGGACCGTCAGCTACTTCCGTAGCTTTCCTCATGCAGAGGAGTTTTCTGAATTTTATCTGCTGGTTTCACATCAAACGGACTCTGCCTTCCCTTCATTATGACAACACGACACAAACGTAAATCAGAAATTTTGCCTGAGTTTTTGGCAGATCTGCCAAAACCAAGATCAACTGTTGAACGACTTGAGATATCATTATTCAAACATGTATCGATGGTGGCCTGTATGCCTGCGCAAATAAGCTGTAATACTCTTGTCCACATAGGTAGGTCTCTTCTACGTTCCACTGACAAAATTAATAAAGTATGCCTGTCAGCATGCTTCGAGACAGTAGCGCCTCGAACAGGTACAATCGAGGTTCCTGACCAATTTGCCATCATAGAACAGATTACATTTATCCTCTTTACGCTCTCTTATCCTTTTCCTCCTTGTATACAGGCTCACATTTTTGTTTCACGCCTCTCAGTAATGCCTTTCTTCCCCTTGCATCCTTCTCTCCCCGATACTTCAACATCCTTCTCAACCAATCAGTTTTCATCTCCCCTTTCTAGAGCACCTTCCTCTCCTCCTCTCTCCTCCGTGGTAAGGTAACCAAAGCATATCGGTTCCTCCCTTTTTCTCTTCTGACGGGGCAGCATCCGGAGGTGACGGCGATATAGTCTCCGTGTGATGCATCACTGAGTAACACTTTGTCGACGCCAGTTGGCCTCCTCGGCGTCGGACGGCAATAAAATAAAGCCACGGAAAAAAAGGAGTTGGACG
>NC_066523.1:3570080-3587580 GCF_024679095.1 Eriocheir sinensis
GGTTGTTATAATAGTTGTACTGATAGTGGGAGAAATGATAACAAAATTTTCCTTCTTAGGAGTTTTCCTCCAAGGCTCCGTCACGTTCTCAAACCCGTCGCCACCACTGACGCACGAATAAGTTATCCTGAAGAACTCGTGCCCGTGATCAAAAGGACTCCAGCTAGTGCGATCAAGACTGACGAAGCTGTTGGCCGACCACTTGGAGGCGAAAAAGACCGGATGTAGATTGTAGAGACTGTATTTATCGTGGGCGTATCCCTGACCATCTCTTCCCGCTCGCCAATTCCTACCCTCTTTCTCTTCTCTTCCTCCTGTCTTCCTCCTCGCCCTACACCCACCCCTTCCTACCTCAGCTTGACTCCCAGGCAGATAAGAGTTCGAGCAAGAGTGAGCTGATGATGGAAAAGAGTGAAGGGTTCGAGATTTTAAAGAAGAGCATGGCGATTTTATGGAAGTTGAAAGTAGAAGGAGCATTTTCTTTTTACAGCAAAGGAGACAGCACAAGGGCACACAAAAAAAGGAAACAACAATAAAAAAAAGCCCGCTACTCGCTGCTCCTGTAAATAATCCGAAAATGTTATGTTAAAAATGTGAAAAAGGGAATGGATATAAAATAGGGGATATACAAAATAGGGAAAATTTTAGAAGTGGCAAAAGGTTGGCATGGAAGAAAAGACACGCAGAAAAATGGACACCGTTTTAGATGCAAGCCAAATAGATTAGTAGCAGAAGACATGATCAAAGCGGCAGAGGCAAATGAGTAAGGAGCATGCATGGTAAAGGGGAACATGACTAACTCGCAAATGTGTGGACCAAAAAAAAGAGTTAGTGGGGAGTAAGAAAAAGGGAGGAAGAGAGGATTCAAATATACATGACAATTTGATGTCGACAGAGGATGTGAAGAGAATAACATGGAAAAGAAGATACAGAGTGATAAAAGATGATGAAAATGAAGAGGAAAAAGATAGTGATGAAGCAAGAAGGGGATGATTTCGAGAGAGAAAGAGAGAGAGAAGGAGGAGGGGGAGGGAGGGAGGGGAGAGATTCTACAAGGGGATCAAGGGGATGGGACTGAGAGGAGGAAAAAGGAAAGGGCCGAAGGGAGGGGAAAGGAAAGGGACAATGTGGTAGAAGGGGAGGAAAGAGAAGTGTTGGAGGAAAGGGGTTGTGTGGTAAGACGTGAGACAAGGTTTTTTTTGTAGAGGAAGAAAGAGGAAAGCTGTGGAGGGTAAGAAACTATGTGTGGTGATGTAAAAACGAGAGGCAGTGTGGTAGAGGAAAAGGAAAGGGGTAGCATTGTGGAGGAGGTGGAAAGAAGTGTGTTGGAGGAGATTGAAAATGAGTTGAAAGGAAAGGGGCAGCTATGTGGAAGAGATGAAGAAGGGAGATGTGGAGAGGTGAAAGAAAGCGATGTGGAAGAGGAGAAAAGGGGAGATGTGGAGCAGTGAAAGAAAACTGGGTCCGTGGAAGAAAAATATAAGTGCGTGGCTATTAGTGTGCATGGTGGAGTAGGATTATTGCGACAGTGATGGAAAGAAAGGAGGGAAGGGAGAGGGTACAGGAGCATGGCATGGGAGGATTAGTGGGAGAGGGGTGAGGGGCGAGTGGAAGGGTCACATCCCCAGCAGGTGTGGACCAACTCGCTCCCGTCCCTCAGGAAATGGGTCTGGCCACGCGTGGTTACCTTATTAATATCACGAGAGGTGACCACGTGAGCAGCGGCGGCCCGGCGGAAGGGAGGAAGAGGAGTCGCCGATAGCATCACGGGGGCGGCGGGTGAATGGGGGAGGACTCACGTTATTACTGTGTAGGCCTTGGACACTGAGAGGGCGGATTGAAAGGAAGGTACTACAGAGGCTTAGGGGAAATGTGTGTGTGTGTGTGTGTGTGTGTGTGTGTGTGTGTGTGTGTGATTCCTACCAGTGACTATACGTATCTTCGTTTTTTTTGTTTTTTTATTTAGGAAAGGGAGACAAACAAAGGCAAAGCATAACTGGAAAAAAAAAAAAAAAACAGTATGCCGCCAACATCCTGCTCCATATACAATGAAACAAAGGCAAACGTCAAAAGCCATCGATCACATTCAGTGCGTGAGGCGTCTTGATCCTCCCCTCTTGCAGGAGTCACAGTCGGCTGCAGTTCTTGTGCGTGTCCCAGGAGTCGTGGCAGCAGCGGAGGCCAACTTGCTATCTGTTCATGAAGCGTCGAGGCGGCAGTCATGGGGCAGAGCAAGGGCCATATTTTTAAACATTTCTGCGCCCAAGAACACGTAATTTACTAGTCTTTCGTGGGAGTTTAGGGCCTTTCCAGGGGTACTTTTATGACCCTGTTGGTAGTCTGAGCCTTCTTCTGTACCGTGAACCTAAAGGAACACTCATTAGAACTCGATTAACCTCCTTTTTGACCTTTGGAAATAATGTGTGTGAGGGGCGGGAGCATCTGACTATACCAACCTAAGGACCTAAGGAGTGGGCAGAGTCGGCAGGGTGGTGCGAAGAGTCTGTGAAAAGTACCTCCGTTTCTCGTGTCAGCCTCAGCCTCAGCACTCGTTCGGGCGTTAGGTTCGTCGCTTGGGTGTGACGTGATAATCCTCCTCCTCCTCCTCCTCCTAGGATATCGTTTTGGATTTTGAGTTTTGTTAATCATGATTCCCGCAATAAAAGGATAAGCGTTTTGATTTACGGTTTGACAACACCCTGATAACTTTGTCTCTCTCTCTCTCTCTCTCTCTCTCTCTCTCTCTCTCTCTCTCTCTCTCTCTCTCTCTCTCTCTCTCTCTCTCTCTCTCTCTCTCTCTCTCTCTCTCTCTCTCTCTCTCTCTCTCTCTCTCTCTCTCTCTCTCTCTCTCTCTCTCTCTCTCTCTCTCTCTCTCTCTCTCTCTCTCTCTCTCTCTCTCTCTCTCTCTCTCTCTCTCTCCCCTCTCTCCTCCTCCTCTGTCATCCTCCTCCTCCATCCTCCTCCCCACCACCCACTGTAACGCCTCCTTCGCCACCCGCGCCACCTCCCATACGCCCACGCACAGACACCACCACACGCATCCAAACGTCCTCCTTTCTCTGCCCCTCGCATTTCGTTCACCTTCTAGAGTCGTTTTATACAGTTCAAGCATCCCGCCGTACAAAGCGCCCTCTCTCTGTTCTGCGCCGCCTGCTGTTATGTTTCTTTTTCCTACTTCAAGCTGTTTCTTATCGCCATTCAGGACATGCCAGCGCAAAAACTATATAGTGACTCACTCTCACGCCCACAGGTTCAAAATATCTCAATGGTTGCTACCCACCCGACTCTCTCTCTCTCTCTCCGTATGTCTGTTTTTCAATGTTGGTGTCTCTCTCTCTCTCTCTCTCTCTCTCTCTCTCTCTCTCTCTCTCTCTCTCTCTCTCTCTCTCTCTCTCTCTCTCTCTCTCTCTCTCATTCTCATTCTCATTCTCATTCTCATCCACTTCCACACCCACACCCACACCCACACCCCACCCCCCACCCCCCCACCCCCACACACCCACACACCTCCTCTACCTTATAGTAAATTATGCACGCTCATGCATTCCTACAGCATCCCCCTCGTTCGCTCTCTCTTTCGGTTCCTTTCTTTCTCCGGGTCTCCCCCTCCCGTCACCTTTCCTCCCCTCGCCCTCACACGCCCAGCCACTTGGGGAGTCACTTCCTGCGCTCCACCCAGGTGAGGCAGGTGTTCGGGGCAGGTGTGACACTCATAATGGGATGTTAACGACACGCCCCCGAACCGCACGCCCTCACTCTAAAAAGCAAAAAAACATCACCACCCCCTAAAACCAACACCTCGATTTTATGAACATCCAAACCGAATATCTCTAAGAGTTTGTTAGGTTTTCTACAGAGCCCGAAGGATTACTAGAATTTCACGTATATCATCGTCAAGCCTTTACTTTCTTACCTAACACTTTGCAAAACCCCTTCGTAGTCCTTGCAGCTTTATAGGAAGCCAGCAAACTTGGAACATTGTCTGGCTTATGCGCCTACCAAAACAGTGATGGTGTTGGACTGATGAGGAATTGGCCCAAGAAAAGCATGCGAGTAGTGGTGATACAGACCAAAGAAATGCTGGACTTTGTGTAGTTCATGCAGGTTGTAAAATTAAAGTTTCCATTTCCGAGGTAAGAAAATGTAAAGGAATAATTAAACTCCCTGGAAGATAAAGCGTGGAGGTGTGACGGACACGCGGCATAACTAGCATATGTCACCATCTTAGGTTTTGACATATATATACCGGCATACATCTCAATGGTTCTCAACGATTCAACGATTCAAACGATCTCAATTAACGATTCAGTACTTTAGTGACGTCGCAATAAAGTGGATTTAGCTGTCACCTTCTATTTTAATGATCAGAGAAACAGTCCCACAGCAAAATAAGAAAATCCTCAAGCTTTTTTTGGCAGACGAATATATTAAAGGATGATCAACATAATTCCAGAGCCATGCAGTGTAACACGATCAATCAATTTAAGAAAAACACGGCAACGATTTCCTCCAGCTGGATATTCACAGCAATGACAGTGTTTTTCTCTCCGTTGACTTTGAATGGGGAACAATTAATACTGCTTTTATGTATAGCGGACTGACCTGATTGAGTCGCTGGCTCCAGAGAGAAGAACCGATACGTGCAGTGCTGCCCTCTACATAGTGCCAGCTTTAAATGTTTCCTCCTATGTTTACTTTTCTTATTAAATTTACATGACTTTTAAGACAGTCCCCCTAATAAGAATTACAAGGTGTTTATGAGGCGTATATACGTGACACAAATCGATGCAATCACACACACACACACACACACACACACACACACACACACACACACACACACACACACACACACACACACACACACACACACACACACACACACACACACAAAAAGATTCAACATCCACACCGCATGCATCATGATCCCGCTACACCTGACAGGTTGAGCGCCCCCTCCCGCACACCTGCCACACACCTGTCAAAGGGATTACCGTGACCTTAGCCGTGTAAAAAGTAGGTCACATTATCCCCTCAAGTTTCCACCACTCACTGAGCCGCTTCTTTCCACCGTGGGCAGGAGGCGGCCAAGAAGACTGGGGGATTCAGGATATCGGATTAACGAGACTCAGTACGTTCCCTGGAGCCCCTTGAGACTAAGCCGCATGCCCTCGACAATGCCGGCACCCGCGTTACGGACAGAGGGAGCAGATCTGTATTAGAGGCCAGGTATCATCTTTTCGGTATTGATCATTCTTTTCCGGCGTCCTTTTATATCTATATGAATGGGAACAGAACGCTGCGGCCATTTTTGTTGCGCCCTTTTCTGTTCAACGATTTGTTAAGCTTTTCATGTTATGCTTCATGTTTTTATTTTAGTTACACTTTTGTTATGCGATTTTGCTACACATTTTTTCGAATCTTTTTCTTGCGTTTCTTTGCCCTTGGTCTGTCGGTCTCTTTCTCTGTTATAAAGACTAATGATAAGATTATACAGATACTGAGAAGCAATCAGAGTTGTTAAAAATGACATTATTAGTGTTAAAAACAGAACATAGTAAGGCAATGGGTCTCACGGTGATATAGCACGCTAAGGATGAAGAAACTACACAGATACTTCGACAGGAACGGATGTGTTAAAAAGAAATCGTATCAATGCTAGAAACCAGAAATATGCTAAAAATAAACCTGGGATAAGATATGAGGCTCACGATAAAAGAGCAACAGACTTGTATTAAATAGATCACCAGATCCTTGATGAAAAGAATTAGGGGTGTTGCTGAGAGATGAAGCCCGTGGTGGCGAGAGGAAAGCTCGGACAAAACCAACGGCAAAGACGAGACGGTGTTGAGAGAAAGCGAAGGTCCGTTGGAGAAAGTTTTTTGAGATAATGTTCACGCATTGGCAACAGCTTGGTTCCTCTCTATACAACCACTTGATCGTGACACAATGGAGTTTGAGTGCGCGTCACATATTTCTTCCGTAATCATCAATCAATAATGAAGTAAAGATAAGTATTTGTTCGCATTATTTTTCTCCAGTAGGCCGGAATATTGTTTTTTATTCATCTTTTTCTACGTGCCAGCCTATAGCTCCGGTAGGCTTTCTTGAGGGGCCTGAATGGTAGTCGACCCCAGCCCGTCATGGCGCAGGCAAGTGTTTTATAGTGGCGCCGGAATATGTTGAAAGAGTAAGTTAAAATAATCTAAAGGAAGGACGTGATCAATCTGTCCGTATATTGTGACTTCCTTATTTTACACTCGTTGGAGCGAGTTATGGTTTGAGTTAAAAGATATTGGATCGCGGTGGTAATAGATGACATCCCGTTATTGAGACATTCGGGTGCCTTGACTGAAACGTAGGCAGTGTAGATACGTAAGAACAGTGAGTCACGTGGCAACAAGACATTTTCCTTTTTATGAGCACGCCACAAAGGACCCGTGCACCGTGTTGTTGAGACGAGCCTCACCACGTGCAGGTAACCAAGAGACCGGCAGGTATTCTGGATAAGGTTCCTTGGTTGCTGTTTGTTTGTCTGTATGTCTGTCTCACTCTCATTAACACACACACACACACACACACACACACACACACACACACACACACACACCATTACGCAACGCCTGATGGTTATCCGCCACACGGCAGGAAGGGGCTCACGGGGCCTCGCGCGGTGGCCTGCACGCCGCGCCGAGGGATACAGGTAAAGGTGGAGAAAAGGTGCGATCGGACAGCCAGCGCATAAAGTGTAGTAGTAGTAGTAGTAGTAGTAGTAGTAGTAGTAGATTACGGTGATTACTATATACATAAGTTGCTGAACATAAAACGTATCTGGAATTTTGCCCAAGAGAAGAGTGTGTGTTGCAGTGTGACACGAAGCAGCGCCTCAGCGGCCATGGTACTCACCCGGCAGTAGTGAAGGCCACGGCGGAGGGAGGGGGAAGGGGTAGGCCGTGCACTTACCTGGAAAGAAAGGATAGTTAGTCAAGCTCAGACCTACACACACACACACACACACACACACACACACACACACACACACACACACACACACACTCTGACGTCGACATGTATAATTAATAAAAAAATAAATGCTCGTAATTTGATCGACATGAACTACTGACACATAACAGAGGAAGACAGACACGACCACCTGTAGCCTGTAACCTCCCTCAGACACGACCCTTCTAAAAACACCGGAATGACCTTTGCTTCTCTTAACTTTTTTTTTACACCTGCGGATAAGTTTCCTCTGTGATACCCTCACCTAAGGAATCAAGTCTTTCTCCGCCTGTGGAGTTAACCTAACGTCATAAAACAATACATTATTTTTATTGATGCTTTGATAAATATGTTACACAGACGGATAAAGATACAGATAAATTGATAGACAGGTGAATAAATCGATAGATAGATTGATAACTAGATTGATAGATACATGCATACATACAGGTGGACAGATAGATAGTGATACACGCAGGTAAGAAGAGAGACGAAGAGGTGGATGGATATATTAATAGTTACACAAATACAAGTAGACAGACGGATAGATAGATTGGTAGACAGGTTGATGGGTGAATAGACAGATAAACAGACATGACAAGCGATCGATAAATATAAAAAGATAGGAAGCAACAGCCAAGAATCATTAACGTGTGCCAAAATTATGCGTCCGCTTACGCCCCCCGCACCCCGCCGCACCCCGCACCCCCCTCCTAAAAAAGAGTTCCCTTGAAATAGACAGAACCGCCAATTTTCCATCCATGTTACAAGGACAAATACAACCATGGAGGGCTTCATCAACTTTACACAACACTATGATAGAGTTTTTACACCATACTCTAGTTTCTAAGAAGATTATTTTATTTTTTTATTTTTTCACGAATCATACACAGCAGCGCTTTACGTGAACAGCCTAAAAAAAGGGTACAGCTCGTTGTTTTCTCCCATATCTAACACTAGTTTCTGAACAGCTTTTTTATTTTATTTTTCCGAGCGGTGAATGTAACAGTATACACCCCCAGCGCCTAATGTGGCTATGCAAGGGAAAGGGTACTGCTCGGTTTTCTCCCATCCTAACCCTTCTTTCTGAGCAGCTCTTTCTTTTCTTCTTCCGAGCGGTGCATGTGGCAGTATACACCAGAGCCTTATGTGGCTATGCTAGGGGAAGGGTACTGCTCGTTGTGTTCCCCCTGGCCTGCTACTGGTCAAGGCTGCCTTCTGGAGGTACACAAAGCCGTGCAGGAAGGCCAAACCAAGCCACCGTGTCCTCCATCCAGCCTGACCTCGCCACATTCTAGCATGGAAATCACAACCTGCCTGAACTGGAGTGGAGGGAGAATGGAGGGGGACGGGAGAGAGAGAAGGGAGAGAAGACGGGAGGGAGGGAGGGAGGAAGGGATGGAGAGATGAAAAGGAGAAGGAAGGAAAAGATTCTTGGAGAAGTGGTGAGGGCGGGAGTGTGCGTGCCGGGAGATTGAGATGAATAAAAAAAAATCTGAGAAAATATATAGTTTAGGCATGCAAGGCGGTGGTGGAGCGAGCAGTGGTTGGTGACGCATTGGTGGTGGAGAGGTGAAGGTTAGGTGGTTGGGGTGGGGGTGCGGGGGAGGGTTTTAATGACGGGTGGTAATAGGAGGGGGGATGGTAGTTATGGTGGATGAGGGAGAAGGATGAAGAGGAAACATGGAAACACTGAAGAACAGGAAGCTTAAAGCCAAGGGATTACTGCCTAAGAGGCTTAATAATAGTCTATTCGGCAGATAGTTACTTTTTGTTTCAAATAAATATGGTAACTTGAACCATCGTTCATTTCCTGGCAAACTCTTGGCTGAATGAGAAAAAAAATATTTAAATTACGAAATACTTCATCGTAACCTTTTGTGGAATAGAAGAGAGATTTTAACAAGTAAACACTTAACGCAAAAACAAATTATAAGTGAGTGGTTATCCGATGACGACGATGGTGATGAGGATGACGACGGCAAGGACGATAACAATAACGACAAGGATGAGAGGATGAGGAATAGTAGGATTAAAAAAAAGTGATGATGGTGGGACGTGGTGGTGGTGGTGGTAACCGTGGCAGGGAGGTGGTTGTGGAGGCTCTGTGTGGCGGCGCCGGGCCTGGAGGCTGGCCTTGGGGGCGTCACGGACTGCTGGCCGCTGTGGCGCCACGCCCTGTACCCTGCCTCCATCTGTCGCCACCGCCACCGTCGTCGCCGCCGCCGCCACTACCGTCGCTACCACCACAGGTACCACTATCACCTTAATCTCTACCACCACCACCACTAACAAGCACATTCGTCATTTTTCCGTTGATGAGGCGCATCTCGCAACGCACGCTCAGGGCCGGAGGGGGAAGGACAGAGATCCCAGGTTCTGTCGGCCGTGACATCCCATCCAGAAACTCTTTCGAAAGCGACATTCTTTTGGCGACTGACGGTAAGTCAGGTGGAAGGTTGAACTAGGATGGAATGCAGCGAACGTAGTAGCTATATGCTTCCAATTTTCTTTTCCATGAAAGAAATTGAATCATGGGAACTGGAAGAAAAATGCCAAATAATCAATATAAATCGCCAGGCTTAAAAAGAAAAAAAAAGCAGACACGATAATCAATCTTCACTTGGTCCACTCTACACTGTCCCCAAACAACTCCCCACCCAGACCGTCCTGAGCCCGGGCCGCTGGCTAATTATCTACTGCTCACTCAGCTCTCTTTGGGAGGACTTGTGGACAAGGGCTGGCTATGCCTTGGCCTCCCTGCTCATGCCTCTTTTACTCTGCTCCTGACTCCCCCCATTCCCCTCTCTGCCAGTGTCCCGGTCCTCCCCCCGAGAGGGGTTCAGTACACAGTGCTGCGGAAGTTCGCTACATTTCACATATCATTCATGTTGCAAGATTGGTCCCATATATCTCAAGTGGAAAATAAAATGCAGTCACTCCTATATTTTTACTCTTACCCCACACCCATGAGCGCACACACACACACACACACACACACACAAACGTGTGTGTGTGGGTGTATATATATATATATATATATATATATATATATATATATATATATATATATATATATATATATATATATATATATATATATATATATATATATATATATATATATATATATATATATATATATATATATATATATATATATATATATATATATATATATATATATATATATACACACACACACACACACACACACACACACACACACACACACACACACGCACACACACAAGCGTTGGCATGGTTTTACAGATCACTATGATTCCGTGTGTTTTATGCACATCCTGGATTCATCCCTCTCAGGAACCAAGGACGGCGGGTTGGCAACACAAAGGCCCGCGGAGGTGCCTTCCGATGGGGTGAAGGAGGGAAAGGCCGAGTGAGGGATGGAGAGGAGCAGCAGATGACGGGCCAATGTGAGGCTTAACACAGCACGGCCAGCAGCATTCTACCATTTAGTGAGGAACGTCATGTTTACTGTTTAATACTCATTATAATTTCCACCTTGCGATAATATCCACTGTTGCACCACTGCACTGGATATTCAATTAGTGCTGATATATTATCATTCTCTATCTAGCATTGAAATAATGGGATAACAGTCATTCATGTAATTATTCATGTTACTTTGTGACAAGAAGATTTAGAACCCTAGACGCAGTGGTTAAGTTTAGGTTATACTACGTCGCTGACAGGCAGCTCAGTGACATTTAGTGGTGTATATTGTAGTGTGACGCTGACGTCGGGCTAGGAGATATGGACTGACGTAGGGTGGTAATGATAAGCTCAATCAATGAAACAAAGTGGAAACTCAGGAACTGTAGACGTGAGGGCAGACAGAGGACCAAGTGGAGAGATAAAATTAGAGCATTTGCCGGAGCAGGATGGAGTACACTAACGTTTAACAGAGTGGTAGAGGAAGTTGATAAAGACCTTTGTCTTGCAGCGGACTAGTAACAGTCGCTGCTGCTACTGCTGCTGCTGATGATGATGATAACTATGTTGTGGGGTGGGGTGACGTTAGGCGGCGTCGCGTGGTGTGTGAGGTGACAGGAGCAGGCGGTGTGGCGTGGTGTGGGGTGACGTTAGGCGGTGTGGCGTGGTGTGGGGTGACGTCAGACGGTGTGACGTGGTGTGAGGTGACGTCAGGCAGTGTGGCGTGGTGTGTGAGATGACGTTAAACGGTGTGGCGTGGTGTAGGGTGACGTTAGGCGGTGTGGCGTGGTGTAGGGTGACGTTAGGCGGTGTGGCGTGGTGTAGGGTGACGTTAGGCGGTGTGGCGTGGTGTAGGGTGACGTTAGGCGGTGTGGCGTGGTGTAGGGTGACGTTAGGCGGTGTGGCGTGGTGTAGGGTGACGTTAGGCGGTGTAGAGTGGTGTGGGGTGACGGCAGGCGGTATGGCGTGGTGTGTGGAGTGACGTTAGGCGGTGTGGCGTGGTGTGTGGGGTGATGTTAGGCGGTGTGGCGTGGTGTGGGGTGGGGTGAAACCAGGTGGTGTGGTGTGGTGTGGCGTGGCGTGACACCAGGCGGTATGACGTGCACGTGGGCGGTGAGGCGGCGGTGTTTGTAACGCATAGTGGCATGTGGCAGACCTGGCCGGGTGGACGACCCTAGAAGGACAAGACGACCCCCCGCCACCCCGCCACTACACGCCGCCGCCGCCACCACCACCCACCACCCCAATACTGCAACCATCCCACACCCGCCATAACACTGCAACCATTACCGCCAGCACCACCACTACTACAACCACAATACTGCTACCACCCCACACCCGCCATAACACTGCAACCATTACCGCCACCACCACCACCACTACAACCACAATACTGCTACCACCATCACACCCGCCATAACACTGCAACCATTACCGCCACCACCACCACCACTACAACCACAATACTGCTACCATCATCACACCCACCATAATACTGCAACCACTACAACCACCACCAACATAATCACAATAACACTACCATCACAACCGTCTGGTATAATCATGATGGTTAACAAAGACCACCAACGCCATCACAATACTGGTACTACTATTACCACCACCATCATAATCATCACAATGTTGCTACTCTATTACCACCACCACCACCACCACTGCTACTACGATGCTACAACCACTGCAGTCACGGTAACAAAGAGGAGCAATGACATCCTTCTGCGGCACCAAAACAGATGATGGTCTCTGTGAACTCGGCCTCCACACAACACCACTTTTTAGGAGCAGTGAGTAGCGGGCTTTTTTTTTAACATTTGTAACCTTTCTTTATGCCCTTGAACTGACTCTTCTGCTGTAAATAAAAACTAAAAAAAAAACTTAGACAATGCAAAATCCCCATCGCCTTCACCATCAGGAAGATAACAACTTAAATATCAACAACAACAAAAATATGAGCGACAACATATATTTACAGTCTTTCCGTATGCTTCAGAACTTTAATACTACTGACTGAAGAGAATTGGAATATAGCACTGCACCCATAATTACTGCCACCATTAATAACACTTTTACAATCACGCATTCGGATAACACCGTGAACTCCGTGAACTACGTAAAAAAGTAAAAAAAAAAAGGCGTGAATCTTCTTATGCACGACAATGAGAACACACACACACACACACACACACACACACACACACAAACACATTATCGATTCTCCTCCGCAAGTCTTAGCAGGTTCGTAAGGCTTGTAGATGCACTACTCCTGATGCACTTTACCATAGCGTAGTAATGATGCTTGGAGTTTATTTAGCCTAGGTAGAGAGAGAGAGAGAGAGAGAGAGAGAGAGAGAGAGAGAGAGAGAGAGAGAGAGAGAGAGAGAGAGAGAGAGAGAGAGAGAGACGGCGGAGGAGGAAGTGGAATGGCCTATTTCTTGTTGTACAGTATTCTCAATAATCAATCTCCCCGCGCCTCCGTCAGTGTTCCGGTGTCACAATTTGATCAAGAAAAACAGATATGGTCCTGATTTAGTTTTTCTTGGGTAAAGGTATAGATCTAAGTATTTTACAATCATTCATTTCGGCTCTAGTCCGGTAAGTTACAAAGAGGTGTGTTGTTAGTCTGTTCACTGAAGTCTGACCCGAGCTGACAACATAAACCTCAGCGTGTTCGTAAGCACAGTGCAGATTAGCAGAAAGTGCTGCGTGAGATAAACACAAACAGGTTAAAGAAAACTTGGAAGCCATAGCAGTAGCCAATCAGCACTCAGCTTGCAAACACGCTTAGGTTTATGTTGTCAACTTGGCTCGGACTTAAGTGAGCAGACTTATAGTTATACTCTGTGAAGGCTCTACATCGGCCTGCAGCCTGGCGAGGTAATGACGAAGGAGTACCTGCCTCTTTCATCATAGTATTCACCTCTCCTCTGCCTCCTCCATCAGGCTAGTTGATTCTCTGGTGTCCTGACGAACAGCTGGTGAGGCACAGCTGACTCACAGGTGAGGGCGAGGGGCGCCGCAACAGCTGAGAGGCGAGGAGGCAGGTGAGCGCGCTGCAAGGACAAGCCACACGTCTTGTCGTGGTGCAAATATTCGGTATAACAAACAAAAGACACACTTCTACACGAGCAGTCACATCAGACGACGGAGGTGTAGAGTATTTTTGTATAACATAATTTTCCGTGTTTGTATTAGACCCGAGAGCAGACCGTCAAGAGGCAACGAGGGGTGGCTGTTTGGGAGGCGGGAGGCGTGCGCGCGTGCTGGGCGGCGTGGTGGGTGACCTCCACTTCGCCGTTGATACCCGTCCTGCCCGAGACTCACACCTGCCCTTTTTTACGTTATACTAGCCAGGGACTAGCAAGGCGGCGTGGCCACGAGGCTAGATCCCGAGGGGCGTGGCAAGGCGCGGCGAGGCGGAAAACTGTGGCAAAGGGAGATTGGTGAGGTATGGGTGGCGCGGAGGAGGAAAGGGACGTGTGTTATGAAGGTCTTGAGAAAGTTAGGCGTGTTATGGGGTGGCAGGCGGACTGGGAGGGGAGGAAATGCAAGGTGAGGTGAATTATTACAGAAATCGTTCATGTAGTACCATAAAGAGTGCGTTGGTTGAGGAGGGGAAGTGTGCTAAGCTGGCGGGGGGAAGGGAAGAGGGAGGCCAACAAAGACATGGTGTGATGGAGAGCGGAGGAGAACCTACGGTGTTGAAACAAGACAGATGGGAGGACAGAGGCTGGGATGTTGACGAGCACAGACCGAAGAGCTGAGGGGATATTGGAAGAGGGTTAAGAAGGTTCTGTTTGGCTTTACAGGTACGAGTCTTTTCAGTCTGGTTAATGGCCGCTGTTGTTTATCGCGGTGACATGCTAAACCGTGGACGCTGTGACGTGCTGTGGAATGGCTCTTAAATGATCCACCTCGTCACACTCCTCCTCCTCATCATCATCATTATTTCTTTTTTTTTCTTCTTTTTTCTTTTTCTTTTCTTCTTTTTTCTTCTTCCTCCTTTTCTTTCCCATCATCATGACAACAGTAATGGTAATATAATGATACAACTATTACTACTACTACTGCTGCTGTTACTACTACTACTTCTACTACTACTACTACTACTACTACTACTACTACTTATTACTATCATTATCATCATCGCCATCCTGAGGAGATTCATGGTTGTGCCTCACGCCTCGCAGACGGAGGTTGGGGGTCTCCGTGTGTCGCTTGCACTCTAGCGACGAGAGCACCTCCCCTTTCCTCTCTCCGGCACTCGAACATGCCAACACAGTGTAATGCACACCGACACATAGCCACACAAGGCCGCACATTTAGCACCTCCTTTCGTCCCCACAATCCCTCCTTCCCAGCCCTCGCCGCACACCCTATTTAGTGGAATTTCAGGTTTCACATTTTCTCTACATTTTCCGTCGAGGGTGACTCAGCCGGTTTGTTATCAGTGGATGGTCGGCGTAAATACTCGAGGTAAACACGGCCACATGTCAACTTCCCCTCTATCACCGCCCCCATCACCCCCGATCCCCCGACCACCACCTGACCACCACCGCCTCCCCCACCACCGTCTCACCACCTATTGCTGCTAATACGAAAGCCAATGTTTGAATCCAAGACCAACAGAGTAGGTAAATTAAACAGAGATCAGATTCGTAAAAAAAGAGTAAACATTCAGTTAATCAGTCAGTCAACGAGCTTGTCAATCGCCCAGCCAACCAACCACTCACTCGGGCGGCCGACGTTCACAGCCATAAAAAAGCAATGTTTGGCTAAGGAATGTTATAAAGGTTCAGGGAATATGTTTATCACTGTTTTCTTCATTTCAGGAAACATTTTCTTCTTTTTTTTTACTAATGTGAGACGTGAACCAAACGCGTTCTTCAGGGTCTGACTTTAGAAAAATTCGTTCTCGACAAAGTTGGTTGGTGAGTGTGCCTGAGGGAATGAGTCGCCGAAAGTGAGTAAATATGTTATCAGTGAGTAGGGGGTGCGTCAGCAAAGGAATGGGTGAGAAAGTGATTAGATATTGAAGTGGAAACCTGCAATGAATCTGATGAGATGGTTGGTTGCTTGACAAAGTGAAGGACTGAATACTTTCATTATGTGGCGGTATATGAGAAAAAATATATAAAGAGAGAGAGAGAGAGAGAGAGAGAGAGAAACCGACACAGACAAAAAGACAAATAACAAAGACAAACAGAAAGAGAACAACAACAACAACAACAACGAAAAGAGAACAGCGCGTGGAGTCGTATAGCATGCAAAAGGACCCCCGAATTTCATCTTTCATTTGCGGTCAGGCGGTGGCAGCCACAACGAAGAACCTCCACCAGGCATACTCGTTCCCTTTCCCCCTTGACCCGCGGGCGAGCCACACGCAGTACTCACGCAGCCGAGGGGTCCAGGGGGTTCGTTGTCGTCAGTGGAGGCTACGGACCACGCTTCCTTTGTGGCGGTGGTGGTGGTGGTGGTGGTAGTGGGAGGGTGAAGGTTGTGCAAATTATGATCAACACAATAACATGAACCACACGAGAGAGAGAGAGAGAGAGAGAGAGAGAGAGTCATACATACATACATACATACATACATACATACACACATACACACATACAGACAGACAGACGGACACACAGAGAGAGGAAAAGCGACAAAAAAAATAAAAATCCCCCCCCCAAAAAAAAACAATATAAGAACTTCGACGAGGAAAACTTGGAGAGAATAAAGTTTAATCTGAGATCGAGTTTTCCTTTTTTCTTTATATTGTTACTCGGTCGGTGTCTCGAAGTCTAAGCGGGAGGAGGAGGAGGAGGAGGAGGAAAATAAGTAAGAGGTGTAAAGGGTGGGAAAGGAGTTTGTGGATGTAACGAGTGGGTTCATGGGAGGGAAAGGTAAGGAGAAGTAAGGGGACGCAAGGAGGAGAAGGAGGAGGAGGGGAAGGGGGAGTGGGTGGGGGTGGAGAGGGAAAGGTAAGGAGAGGTAAGGGGACGCACGGAGGAGGAGGAGGGGAAGGGGGAGTGGGTGGGGGTGGAGAGGGAAAGGTAAGGCAGGGGGCGGCAGGTGAGTGGGGAGGAAATGCTCGCGTCTCGCCAGGTGTCGTGCTGTTTGCGTGTAGTCCAAGGCTCTGTAAAACCTTCCACACGACACATCCGTTCGTCAACACTCCCTTCCGCCCCTCCCTTCTCTCTCTCTCTCTCTCTCTCTCTCTCTCTCTCTCTCTCTCTCTCTCTCTCTCTCTCTCTCTCTACCTCTACCTCTCTCTTTACCTCTCCCACCCACCCCGTGCCATACCACCTTGCACCGGCCACGCGGCACACGGCTGGGCCACACGAGGCCTCCACTGCCTCTTGGAGCACCGGAAGACGCACCGTTAATGAGGAGTTTCCTTCTTCGGAGGCTTAGAGAATAAAATGAAACTCACGCGATTACCTGTGGGTGGGAAGAACCAGGAGATGACGAAGAAGAAGAGGAAGAAGGAGAGGAAGAAGAGGAAGAAGGAGAAGAAGAAAAAGAGAAGGAAAAAGAAGAAGAAGAGGAAGAAGAGGAAGATGAAGAGGAAGAAGAAGGAGAAGAAAAAGATGAAGATGAAGAAGACGAAGGAGAAGAAGAAAAAGAAGAAAAGAAGAAGAAAGAGGAAGAAGAGGAAGAAAGAGAAGGAAAAAAGGATGAGAAGGTAAAGAAGAAAACGAAAGATCCAAAACACAAGCAACACCTAAGTTTCTCAAATAAATAGAAAAAAAAACACCCTTTAGATTCGACAAAAGCCATTAGTTACAGAGGTTTGAAGAAGAAAAACAGAAATGAATCATCGTCGAATCAATTAATGTTCCATGGTAGTCTAGTCACCAAGTAGACACCCAACTCCAGCAAGTATATGTCTAGTTATCATGCCCCAGTCTCTGCCACAGGGATCAAGCGACTCTTCTCCTAGAGGTCACACTCCCCCGGCTGACAGGAACAGCCACCCACTCAACCATACTCACCCGCCACCCAAACAGCGGCTCGGGCCCGTGACCCCGAGATT
>NC_066523.1:3592580-3642580 GCF_024679095.1 Eriocheir sinensis
CTTTAGGTTCACGGCACAGAAGAAGGGTCAAACTACCACCAGGGCCATAAAACTACTCCTGGAAATGCCCAAAACTCCTACGAAAGCCTTGTCAAATATGTGCACAGGGGCGACGAAATGTTTAGTAATACGGCACACTGTCTCGAGACACACTGGTTCACCGGCTCCTCAAGACGAGACACGCGGTCCCGCCCCTTAGCTACTCACGCCTCGACCCCCGCAATATCCCTACAACAAGTGGGTCTGGAGGGGGAGGAGGGGGGGGGTAGCCCAGACACACCTTGTGGAGCTGGTTCCCCTGAGACACCTGACCAAACAAGCACGTAAGAACCTTAACAAGACAGACGCCTCCCTCCCTCCTTACCAACAGGTGATGTGTACACAGAGAACGAAGGGTCCCAAGGCCGCCCTTTTACGCTGTCCAGTTGGTCACCCATCGGAGAGGCACAATTTTAGGACTAATTTTACAGAGGACGAGGCTTACAAAACGTCCTTCCCCTAACAAGCTCAAAGTACAGGACAACGCCACCGCTCGTATATTCCACTCACTAATTTAAACTGCTTCCTTATCATGCAAACAAAGTAGTGCATTTTTGTGGTATAAAAATTTCCCCTTGTCAGTATTATAAAATAGCTCTAGGAAAAAAGATTTCATACTCCATAAAGAATGATCATGCAAGAACAACAACAACAACAACACACCACTGGTTATGTCAGGGCCAGGCAGGGGGCAGGACGCGGCGGCAATCATCTTGTTACGCAGGTGTGCCAGCGAGACAGGTGCATGTGTACGTACTGGGCCGGGGACAGGTGGAGAGAGAGAGAGAGAGAGAGAGAGAGAGAGAGAGAGAGAGAGAGAGACACATACACGCATACACACATACATACATACTTTCTTACATACAAACATACATACATACATACATATAAAATAATTCCTATAAAAATTACCATATAAATTACTATATCAGTTACTATATACAGAAACGGATAATCTTCAAGGAGCAGGAGAAGGAAAAGGAGGAGGAGGAGGAACAGACAGGTGAGCAGGATTAGTGGACAGGTGAGGTGCATCAAGTGGAGCGTGTGACGGCCTGAGTGCCTGGGCTCTAAAGGTGACCCCCTCCCCTTCCCTACCTCACCCCCTCCCCCTCCCTCACCCCCTCCCCTTGCCCTTCTCCCCTCCCTCTGCTCATAACCGTTCATCTCCCCTCCATTCATCTCCCTCACAAGATAACAAGAAGGTTTACGAATTTTTAGCTACCAGTGTGTGTGTGTGTGTTTGTGTTTGTGTGTGTGTGTGTGTGTGTGTGTGTGTGTGTGTGTGTGTGTCCCTGAGCCGCCTGTCTGTGTGCCTGTGATCGGTGCCTGTGTTCAAGGCTAACAGACAAGCTCAAGGTTTCTCTCCTCCCTCCCTCCCTCTCCCTCTCCCACTAGTCTTTCCTCTATTTTTCTTCTATTGCTTCACTCCATCCACTTCTTCCTCTTCATCATCTCGCCGTGACAGAAGTAGATAACCTTGAGAGTAAGTAATACGCAAGAAGATGCAGCTAAAATTTAGACTGTGATGTGTGTGTGTGTGTGTGTGTGTGTGTGTGTGTGTGTGTGTGTGTGTGTGTGTGTGTGTGTGTGTGTGTGTGTCCATTCATTTGCTCATTGTCTTTGCCTCTCTGTGTAATACAAATTCTTATCTACATTTTATATGGTGAAGGAAACAGTTCGAAGAAAAAAGAGAAAAATCGTCATTTCTTCATTTCCTACAAGTTTTTTTTTTTCCTTGCTGATCTCTCCACGTCAAAACAATAATTATCTGTTATGCTTTGACAGTTTTCCTTCCTCCCCCTCCTCGTTTTCCTCATTCATGTATTTTCATCTTTTGTTTTCCCAGTTTTTTATATTTTCTCTATTGTTTCCTTTATAATTTTTCCTTCTTTCTTTCTTATCTCCCTTCATTCCTTTTTTTTTTCTTTCTATCTATTTTTTTCCGTCTTCTCTTCACAGTTCCCCTCTCATTTTCGTCATCTCCCTTCTAACTTTTATTTACATTCTTCTCAACCTTCCAGCACAGCCCCCGTCCCTGCAACACACCACTCCCGTGAGACAGCGGATCAACGCTCGGCTTGCCATTCCGACAGGCTGAGATTCGCCCTTTGCTCAGGCTGTAATTTTTTTCTGACAATAAGCGGTAACTGTCTCACTCGAACAAGGGCTATGAAGATGTATGCTGCGTTAAGTCCCTGCTTTGACAATAGACCGGGAGGGTGCTAGCTGGCGATCACAATTTCAGCACGTGATCAGATACGTAAGGGAAGTACAGACCAAGCCAAAATTCAGAGAAGCCGTTCCTCAGTACTGATACATCGCGACGGTAGTGTTGAGGCTTCTTTGTTCCGTCCTGGAGCATGAGAAGAGTGGGTGGAGGCGGGGGCGGATAACAACCTGTCTAGACACCTCACCTTCACCGCAATCCCTTAATAAAGACTGCAGTGCGCTCCAACCAGTGGATATAAATTGTGTTGTCCTGTCTTTCACTGAACGTGTGTGTGTGTGTGTGTGTGTGTGTGTGTGTGTGTGTGTGTGTGTGTGTGTGTGTGTGTGAAAAAAATATAACAACTGCATAAGAAGCGCCCAGAAGGATAAGAGAATTACTTGAAATTAGAAACATTAAAAGAAGAATTAAGGACCGGATGCTTGTACGAAACGAGTCAATTGTAGGAAAAAAATTAAAAATGCTAAGCAATTTAAATCAAGCTTGCCAGAGTTGACACACACACACACACACACACACACACACACACACACACACACACACACAACAATTATCATCATCTTATTAAGTATATTAACACACCCCACACAAAAACATCAATGCCACATAACATACCAAATCATTATGAGTCATTACGGGACTACAAAAACAACAACAACAACAACAACAACGATAACAACAACAACAACCCGGCTATAACGCTCACAATCATGGCGGCATTGACAATCTAGCGAGCGAAACAAAAGCTCCAAGTCTTCAATACAACATACTCCTCCTCCTCCTCCTCATCCTCATCTCCCTCCCCCACACAATCGCCACCTCTTCTTCCTCTTCCTCATCCTCCTTATCGTTCCCCACGTCAACCTTGCATCCCTCCCACTCATCAGCAGCCTCATTACGACACATTTTCCGTGAGTGTGAGAGGGGGAGGAGGAATATGATGCACCCTGTCTCCTCACCTCCGCTCCCTCACCCCGCCGCGCACCCTTGCTTCCTCCTCTGCTCGGCGTCCCCCGCCTCACCTCTCGCCCCCTCCAATCGTAATCGTCAACTCAGGCAGAAGGATAAAAAAGAAACAGATCCTGATTGTCACGTGGCAAGAGATATCCCTGGGGCGTGTGTGTGTGTGTGCAGAGGGACAAGCGTGAAGTGTGGGAGAGTGCGTGCGTGAGTGTGTATGTGTGTGTGTGGAGGTGCGTTTGAATGCGTGAAAAAGGGATTGTGGGTTTTCCGTGTGTGCGTGTGCGTGCGTGTGCGTGTGTGTGCTTAAGATGCAGAATGTATTACCCCTTTTTTTCTCCGGCTTGATTCGGGGGAGCACAAGGCCAAAACAACTGACCTTATTGCGGGGCCAAGGCTGCATGCGTCACCACCACTGCCGCCATTACCGCCGCTTCTTGTTACCGCCTCCTCCATCACCGCTACCTCTGCCATCACCACCACTACCAGCACCTGTTGTCCCCCCCCAACCCCCCAACCCACCACCGATGCTTCCACTCCTACACTCCCGGCCACCCAACTGATCAATCGCATTTTATTACTGGCGAGTGTGTTGGTAGTTAGAACACCCCGCAGCTTTTTTTGTGTGTGTATTTTAGGCAGCGGCGGGAAGGGTGGATGAAGAGACGGATCAACAGAATATGAGTAGGAAGTTGAAAAAATAATAGGAAAGACTTGAAGATGTAAATTAGGATAGACAAAAAAGCTGTGGAGGAAAGGCAACACTTGGTCAAATTATTAGTTATTATATATATTTTTTTTTTCGGTTTCGTAAAGGGTGAAGCTGCGTGTTTACTTGGCATGTGAGCGGAAGGGAAATAGTCTCTCAGTTCATAAGAAAACATTATGTTGATACACGTGTTGGGATTTTGGTGATTTGGTGATATTCAGATTAATTCCGTTCTCGAGGAAATTGATTATGGTTACACTATAAAAGCTGAAGTTCAGACAATGCAAATTCGTTGATAATCATATTTCGTCTTCCTTTAACAATAACAAGAATATGAATAACAGTAGTAGTAGTAGTAGTAGTAGTAGAAAGTAGTATAACAATATCATCATCATCATCAATAGCTACTTTCTCAGTTCAAAGCATCAGAGCAGAGATGTGCGCTGTGGGGTCAGCATGACGTGCCGCCAGAACCTTCACGCTTCCGCCGCTTGCCTCTCCACTGTGCGCGGCGCAGCTCTTCGGGGAGAATAGCTTACACGTATAGAGCAGACTGCGCACCTCACACTGCCAAGGCCAACCATGCACGAGTGTGTGTGTGTGTGTGTGTGTGTGTGTGTGTGTTGCAGGATGGTGAGCTTCACTGGATACATAAAAATGTGCCTCTAATGATCGTTGTGACTGTCACTTCTCTTGTAGTTGTTATTCATCATTGTTTCCCTCGCCGGTTATTTTTTTTTCTGGTTCACGGTACGGCTCACAGACAGGATGGGAAAGAAAAGGAAGTGAGACAAGAGCGAAGCGATGGAGAATAATACCAAGGCAGCGGCGGGTGACTCAGCGAGACAGCAAGTCCTGTATTTTATGAGAAGGCGAGACCAGACATTGCACGCGATGGAAAAAAAAAAAAAAACGAATGAAACTTTAGAATGAAAGCTGCAGATACTAAAAATCATCAAAGCCGTTGAATATCATAATTATTAAGAAACGTAATGATTGAAGTATCAGGCAAAGAAATAAAGTATGAAAATTGATAGAACCAGAGGAAAACAAACATGAAAAGTTGAGTAAAAAAATACTAATTAAGAAACATCTATTAGACTTGAAGTTATTAAAAGACAAATCGCTTACGTAGGATATAATACTGGCGAGGCGGTTTATATCTTTTTATCTCATTATGGTCTAAAAACTCCAGCCTCCATTTCCAGTGAGAATCCAGAGATGAATATTTAAACTCAACCAGCTCATTAGGTCCTTCAAAGTCAAGCGCTCATACCCAACGATCTCATAAACTTAAAACACAAATAAAAAAAAAGTCATACATCACGGCACCCACTATAAAGAAAATTCACCTGCGCCTTAACGGGATGGGGTCGTCCGAGAGGCCCCTCAAAAGAGCCTACCGGCGCTATACGCAGCCCCTAAAATTAAATGACGTCATGATGTATATCTTTCGATCCTAACCTCCTCCTCACCATCATCCAGCTTGCCTTACCTTCACCGTGACACACTCCCGACGTTATTTTCAGCCCCGCACAAAAGCCCTCGTCACCCCTTTTTTTTCCCGCCCCTTCCCCAAAACACCTCATTTTAGTCTCGCCCGCACCGTCCATGAAGGCCAAGGTACCACCACCACTGCCGCCACCACCAACACGCATTATTTCAGCTTCACACTCCCCTAGCCAGGACACTGATCTTGAACCTCCGCCGAACTTGAACCAACCCCCGGCGGACACGAACCCGTCGAGCTGGTGATGATGGTGATGGTGGTGGTGGTGATGACCTAGGGGAGCTTGAGTGATGATGTTCTTCTTCACGGGGATGATGATACAGATGTTGAAGATAATGATGATGATGATAAAATGAATAAGTGAGGAAATTATAAAAAAAAAATAAGAACAAAGAAAACGAGAAGCAAGAACAAAGAAGATATGAAGAACAAAAACAAGAAAAACAAGCTTAAAAAGACAACGCACACTAAAAACAAACAAAAAAAGAAAAGGTGAAGAAATAAGAATACGAAGAAGAAATGCAAGAAGGAGAACATCAACAACAACAACAAAAGGTCAAGAAAAAAATACGATGAAAAGCAACAACAACAACAACAACAACAACAACAACAACAACAACAACAACAACAACAACAACAACATCATTAAGACCCATCACGCACTCCGCTGAAGACATGGAAGGAAGGTTGATGAGATGGACGGAATAGCGTAGGGCGGAAGGGGTTGATGTAACAGGAGGGAGAGAGAGAGACGGTGTAATATGGGAATGGAAAGAATGAGGAAGGAAGAAACAGAGGAAGGGCGTGTGAGAAAGAAGGAAGGAAAGGAGGAGGAAGGGAGGGAGGGAGAGAAGGAAGGAGGGAAAACGATGCTTCTCTCCTTCACCCTCTATAACCGATGGAATGACGGAGGCGTGTGTAGTGGGCTCAGGTGTCGGGGTCGGAGAGTGGGGGGGGTAGGGGGGAGGGGGAAGAGCGGAGGGACTGGAGGAGGAGGAGGAGGAGGAAAGGGAGAGGAGAGGAAAGGCGAACAACAATGGAAGGGAAAAAAAACCAGGAATAAAAAAAAAAATCCACCAAGAAAATATCAGATAGAAAGATAGTTGAGGAGTCGCTGACGGAGGTGGGAGGGGGGGGGTGAGGTTGGGGGGCTGGTTATGTTGTGTGAATCAGCGACACACACACACACACACACACACACACACACACACACACACACGGAAAGCAATCTCGAAGAACACAAGGGACAAAAACCCAAATAACCAACGAAATATGACAAAAATCTAGACTTAATTCAGTGGTTCGCTCCGTCAGTCTCCCTCACTCTCCCACACACTCACACGGAGGGAAGGAGGCGAGTGTGTGAGTGAGGAGGGCCGGGGAGGGCAGGTGAGGGAGGCGAGGAGGCGGGAAGGAGGGAGGGTGGGAGAAGAGGGCAGGGACAACTTCCGGTAGAGTCCAGTTGCCAGCTTACAGGGCTCTTTGTCTCCGGTTCTGCCCCATTCATAACACTTTT
Organism: Eriocheir sinensis; assembly: GCF_024679095.1. Classification (NCBI taxonomy): domain Eukaryota; kingdom Metazoa; phylum Arthropoda; class Malacostraca; order Decapoda; family Varunidae; genus Eriocheir; species Eriocheir sinensis. The sequence continues at coordinate 3,599,545 of NC_066523.1, forward strand.
TGTGGAGGAGTGGTGGCGGGTCTTCTCTCCTTCCCTCCTCCCTCCTCTCTCTCTCTCTCTCTCTCTCTTTCCTACCTTTCCTCTGTCTCCCTCCTTCCCTCCCCCGTCTCTCTTTCCTTCCTTCCTTCTCCTCTTTCTCTCTCTGTCTTCTCTTTCCTCCCTCCGAGCTTTGTATATGTTGTCTTCTCGCCTCCGGAAAGCTGCGTTGTTGTTGTTGTTGGTTGTGTTTTTCAGGTGTTGCTTTTGTTGTTGTTGCTGTCGTTGTTATTGTTGTTGTTGTTATTTCTAAGGTACAGTGAGAATACTACTAACGCTACCGAGTTCGAGAGATGAAAATTCAATACCACCGGGGCACCGAGAGAGTTCTACAGCTCCAGTTTCACATTTCCGAATTTTTTTCCTTCGCCCACTGAGGTATTTTGGGTCAGTCAGCTCATTCATTTTCACCTGCACTTCCTTTCGCTGCGGCCTGAACACGGGGCATTGGGCGTGGTGGATCTGAACGCGGCAAAGCAGGATTGAGGATTAGACCAGACCCACAAAGAACTGAAACGCCTCTCTTTAAACTCTTTGACAATGAGAGAGAGAGAGAGAGAGAGAGAGAGAGAGAGAGAAATCGTGGTTATGATGCATTCTAATCCCGTCAAAGGCCTTACACAAGCAAGAGACGCAAAGGTTGAAAGAGCGAATGTTTCTTTGACTTCACACAAGTTTTCCCTTCCACACTGTGTCCGCGAGTTGCCACACCAGGAGAAAAAAATACTCCCCCGTGCTGAAGAGATGATTTAGACTTTTAAATCGTGTCTAGTCGATCGCAGAGTCATTGTAAGACCTTTGGAATATACCTAACAATTTTGAAAGTAGATGGGACTTAACATATTCGCCGATGCAGGTCTAAACACTTCTTCTACCTGGAGTGATACCTGATGGCGGCGTGACCTGCCTGAACGAGTGGACGAAAGACAGGTGGACCGCGACGCAGTGCACAACCCGCACACGGGGCCCTCCTAGCCCTCCCGCTCGCCCGTCTCCTCCGCGCCGCGCCGCCCTCGCCTCCTCGTTATCCTCGTGGAGGAAGTTTATAATCTGAGTCTTTCCTCCTGCATACTAATATTTTGCTTCCTCCAATTACTCTTAAGAGTACCCTTCACTCGCGCTTGTGTTGTCCTTCAACTCGAAGTGATTTTACCGTTTGTTTTTGTCACTCATCTATAATACGTTTCCTCAGATTATTTCGGTTAATTCCCCCTCGTTTTCTTTCAATCCTTCTGCAGGAGGGCGAGGTCAAGGCGCAGTGACTTGGGTGGGGTCGCACCCACTCAGGGCGGTGACGTAATGCCCAAGAAAGTCATGGGAGATGGGACAGTCGGGCTCCTGGGGCTGAGGAACAGTCTCTGCGGCGGGTAGTGGCCAGTGGCGGGTAGTGACGGCCAGAGTAATGACAAAAAACTCCTTTTATGATGACTGCCATGATCACAATTTGCCAAAAATGACACATCCCTCACCAATTACCGAGAACTTGAAATGGTGACGGTCAAAATATGACAATTCAAAGAAAAAGTCCAGATTGTATCAAAAGATAAAAAACAACAATAAAAATTCCAAATTGTATCAAAAGATAAGAATAAGAATCAAACACAAAATAATGACAAAGCTAACTGCTACATTTCCCATCGTCGTCTGTTCATTGCCGTGACAGCGCGGGTTGTCGCTTAAATCAATATCCTGTAAATCGAGAGTGAGTTGAGCGTCCCCTTACTCCAGGCGGCCCGACACACGCCGTGGCAGCGAGGATGTAAAAAGCCTAAAAAGACGCAGGGTGAACGACCTTGTGTGTGTGTGTGTGTGTGTGTGTGTGTGTGTGTGTGTGTGTCTTGCAATAGGGAAGTAAACCAGTCTATGTTGTAGCTAAAAGTTGTTCTCTCTCTCTCTCTCTCTCTCTCTCTCTCTCTCTCTCTCTCTCTCTCTCTCTCTCTCTCTCTCTCTCTCTCTCTCTCTCTCTCTCTCTCCCCAATTAGTATGTTCTTTAAATCTGTCCCCGGAAAACAGGAACAAAGACTACTAAATCCTCGCCAAACACGCCATCATTTTATCATTATCTCGATTTGCATTAGCTGTCATTGTTCTCATTATCGTCATTGTTGTTTTCATTATTACCATTATCATCATTATCATCATTGACATTATTATTATTATTATTATTATTATTATTATTATTATTATTATTATTATTATTATTATTATTATTATTATTATTATTATCGTATTTAAGTTGTAAAGTTTCGAATGATGCTGTTATTGTTGTTGTTGTTGTTGTTGTTGTTGTTGTTGTTGTTGTTAGAGCGACCATTGTTGTTAGTCGTTCCCTTTTAGAGAGAGGATCTGTCTGGAGTGTGGTAAGTCCGGTGATGACGCGAGAACAAATCCTGTTTAATCTAAATTTTTTTCTCGTTTTAACTCGAGTTTCACTGTAATGCATTTCTTGTTTTACATCATCATCATCCTACTTCCCTCCCCGAGTTTTGATAACACCAGTATATAAGAACATTGGTTACCTTTTACAACTTGTCTAACTGTCTAGCTACTTGTATCTCAGCCATACTTTTGAACAGATATTTTGGTGTACGTGTGTGTGTGGGGGGGGGAAGGGGAGAGGGGGAACTGTTGTTGTTGCTGGTTGTGGTAGTGATGGTGGTGATGACAGCTGATTAATGTGTGACGGTGGTGATGGGGAGAGCCTTGGTAAGGTAAGGGGGTATCCTGGCGATGGTGGTGGTGGTGGTGATAGGGAGAGCCGTGGTAAGGTAAGGGGGTATCCTGGCGATGGTGGTGGTGGTGGTGGTGGTGGTTGAAGGAGAGGACAAAATTAATGATAGTGGATGTGATGGCGCGAGTGTTGATGAGGTGTGGCTCTTAATAACAGGTACTGACAAAGAGGTATTGTGATGGTGGTGTCAAACAAGGATGTGTGTTGTTTTGATGGTCGCTGTGTTGGTGTGTTGGTGATGGTGGTGAGGGGGGAGGGGGGAGGCGGGGGGGTTACCTTTCAATGACGGATGATGATAAAAAGGTGATGTCGTCTTATTGTTTTTGTTGTTACGGTGGATGTGGTGATGATGGTGATGATGTATGTGTGATGATGATTGGTAATGACATTGAGGTGTGATGATGTTGGTGGTGGGTGGTGGGTTGTGAGTGGAGGAATGGAGGAGGAGGAGAGAGAGATGATGGTATGATGTTGGTGGTGTCGCTTCCGTGGTGGTTGTGGAGGTGAAGAATGAGGAGGAGGAGGCAGAGATGATGGTGATGGTGGTGAAATGTGTGATGATGGTTGGTGATGACGTTGAGGTGTGATGATGATGCTGATGTTGAGGTGAAGAATGATGAGGAGGCAGAGGTGGGAAAATAACGTTTCTCATCACTCTTCTAAAATTCACCACTAGAAGACTCAGACCCACTGCAACTCAACGCCGTGGCTGACAACCTACCTAACTAGCGGACAAGAGGACAGACAAACCCTCTCCCCCTCCCCTCCCCATCCCTAATTCTCTCCCTCCCTCCCTCCCTCCCATCACTCTCATCGGCCACTAAAAACACCATGCCCTTACTTCCTCTCCTCTCCTCTCTTCTCCTCTTTGTCCCTCCAGCTCGGTTCCTTTCATTTTAGTATTTTTTTCTTTCTCTCTTTCCCTTCACTTCCTTCCTTCTTTCTTTCCTTATTTCCTTCCTTCTTTCCTTCCTTTCTTTCTTCCTTTCTTTCTTTCCTTATTTCCTTCCTTCCTTCCTTCCTTCCTTCCTTTCCTCGTCTACATTGAGCATTTTTTCTTCATCGCTACTTTCTTCCTCTTCTTTTTCGACTGTCTTTTTTTAATACCTTCCTTCCTTCACTTCTTTTCTTCCTAACATCGTCTTCCTTCCCCTTCCCTTCCTCTCCTCCCCATCTCGTTTTCCTCTCTATACTTTCCTACTCACCTTCTTTCTTTCCCTCGGTTCCCCCTTCCGCTGCCTGAAGATGACCGGCCGGCTAAAAATAGTAACTGGGGATATGTAGTTTTTGATAATGAATGTGGGTCGGGGGCGGCGGCGGTGGCGACGACAACGGCGGCGCAGGAAGGAGGTGGCTGAGGGGCGGGAGTGCTAAGGGAGGAGCAGCTATAATGCGAGTCTGTAAAAACTGGATAACCCCGCAGGCTTCTCCAGAGAGGGTAGGGGGGAGGAGGTGGCAGAAGGGAGGGAACGCCCGGGGCAACATCACCTCCTCCACCTTCTCTTCTTCCTCCTCCTCCTCCTCCTCTTCTTCCTAACCCCTGACGTTCCGCTTCAGTGAATGTAGAGAAAGAAAAGCTACTGAACGTTGTGCTGTGAAACTTCCCACCTGTTTCGGCCGGAAGAGAGTGGTTAGGTAGATTTAATATTGTATTTTGGCCAAAGCTTTGTGCCGTAATTATTTCCACAGCGAGGGAGGCGGCCGGGGAAAGAGAAGATGTGTCAGCGTTTCTTGGTGACGACGAGACAAGAACGAGACTCAGGGAGAAAAGTCGGCAACCACGGACGACTCCAGGACCTTCCTCGCGCTCCTGGCCACGAGGAGTAATTAGGGCCCGCCAGGTGTGGGGGTGCGGGGAGGGGCTCGCGCCGACACTCATCAGCTGGAAAACTGCATGACGCATGGTGCTCGACCCGGCGACGCTGAGTCTGTCCGCCAACATGGCACGGCGGCGGCCTGGCCTCCATTGTGGGGCCATCATGGTGACGCACCCACCGATGTACTTGTTGTTGTTACTATCATCATTAACAACAACAAAAAATAATAAATGATAAAAAATAGTAGCAATAAAAATAGCAATAATGAAAAGAAGAAGAACAACAACAACAACAACAACAACAACAACAACAACAACAACAACAACAACAACAACAATATTAGCCAATGCAAACAGAGGCAGCATTAATTTAATTTTCATCGCGGATGTTTCTAATCTCCAAATTACGTACGTCCCTGCAACCCTCCTGCTCCGTCCCCTCTCCTCTGGGGTGAGTGAGGATGCAGGAGGAAGAGGAGGAGGAGGAGGAGGAGGGGAAGAGAAGAAGGAAAAGGAAGAGGAGGAGGAGGAGGAGGAGAAGGCGGGGGAAGAGGATGAGGAAGATGAGGAGGAAGACGGGATGAACTAATGCAGAAACTCTACGGAGATGGGAAAGACAGCTTGACTACCTTTCTGCTTCCCTGCTCGTGTCTGGCTCCTTCCTCCTGTGTCGCTTCTTCCTTCCTCTCCCTGGCGCCTGATCTACATCCTGCCATGTGTACAGCATCATCCCAAGCCCCAGAGCAGGCTTACCATTAACTACCAACGCTTTATCATTCATTTCTTTGTCATCATCATCATCATCATCATATTTTCGGGGCCATCATAGCTTCGTTAAATCTATATTAACTTTTCCTTCCCCTCGACCATTAGTGATACATACATACATACATACATACATAAGTGAACGTATAATACTCACGTAAACTCGTAAAAACAAAATCACGGCCAGAAAAACCAGCGCGGCTTTTAGCGAGAACCGGTTTGACAATATAATTTATCGGAGTGTGTTTGGCGGAGACGAGCGAGTGAGTCTTCCTTCCCTCGGTGGGCGGACGGTTACGGTGGTGGTGGTGGTGGCGCATGTGGTTGTGGTGTGGCCTCCTCCTGACCCTAGTTGCCCCCTTCTTAGCTTACTCACTCCTGTACCTACTCCCTCCCTCACTCACTGTACAAATTCACTCACTCCTTCGTTCCCGCCCGCATTCATTAATCCCTCCACTCACTCCCTCCACAGATTCATTGCTTCATTACCTAACTCCTCTTACTCACTCACTCCCTCACTCACTCGTTTACTCACTCCTTCCCGGTCTACATTCATTAATCCCTTCACTCACTCCCTGCAGACTTTCATCGCCTCATTGCCTCACTTCTTCTCTGACTCACCCTCGTACCTACTCACTCACTCACTCCCGGCACACGTTACCATACTCATCTGACACACTCTTGCACCTCCCTCCCTTACTCATTCACTCTGCACACATTCATCACCTCGGTGCCTCACTTCTCTGACTCACCCTCGTACCCACGCAGTCCCTTACTCACTCCATTCCTGAACACACTCATTGCCTTGTTGCGTCACTCATTCTCTGACTCACTTACGCGCCTCCCTGTTCACATGCACTCATTGTCTCCTTGTTCCTTCAGTTCTAATTCATTCATCCTCACATTTCGTCACTCATCAACCGACTACACGCTATTACTTTTTCATCCAGCTCTGTATTAAAACCTCTGCAGTCTCGTCGTATTTTAAGCTCACTGTCTCTTCACCAATTCATTTTTTCTTTCTTCTTTCCTTCTTGTTTCACCTCTCTATCTCTTCTTCATAGTCTTCACCTGTTTGTTTCTTCATCCAACTTCGCATTAAAACCTCTTCATTCTCATCGCATATCTACCTCCCTATCTCCTCATCACTGCATTTTTTTCTTGTTTCTCGCTTTTCTCTCCTCCACCTTATCTTCTTTGCCATCTTCATCACTCTTTCACTTCTTCATTTCTCTTTTTTACTCCATGTTTTCTTCTGCCATTTAGCTTTTCCATTCTCACCCGCTCGCTTCTTCCCTGTTTCCTCCCCCCCCCTTCCCCCCAACATGGCCGCCTCAGGGACTAGTTTGTCTGCACACCTGCCGACAGAAGGTTGATGCGCCGCAACCCACCAGTGCAAAGGGTCACCGGGTCAGAGGTCAAACAGAACCCACTGCTCCGATTTTTCAACTCACTGTTTCTTCTTCCACTTCATTCGCCTGCTTCCCCTTCTCCTCCCCCCCCCCCACCCCACGTACTCCTTCCTCTTCCCTCCCCATCGACTTTTCAGATTTCTCTTGTTTCTTCTTTGTTCTTTCCTTCTTTCTTTTTCGTCAAATTTTCCTTCTTCGATTACTTCTTCCTCTTCTTCTTTTCCTTCTTTTTTATCTTCTTCTTCTTCTTCTTCTTCTTCTTCTTCTTCTTCTTCTTCTTCTTCTTCTTCTTCTTCTTCTTCTCCTCCTCCTCCTCCTCCTCCTAATCATTCCCCTCTAGTTTTCATATTTTCTCTGGTGTTTCTTCATTCTTATTTCCTTTTTCCTCCTCCTCCTCCTCCTCCGCCTCCTCCTCCTTCTCCTCCTCCTCCTCCTCCTCCTCCGCCTCCTCCTCCTTCTCCTCCTCCTCCTGCTAATCATAATCCTCCCCAGTAACCTCTAACTCTTTCTTTTCTTGGTTTTGATTCTTGTCGTTTTCCTTAATAAATCTTGGTTGACATGAAAATAGAAGCAAAATTTAGATGGTACAGGAATCATTATCACTGTCACCATTACTGTCATCATTTATTTTTTATAGGTAGTGGAGGTAGTAGTAGTAGTAGTGACAGTAATGACGATCACCACAAAAAACAAGTAACATAAGTATAATTATCTTGACACTGTTTATTGTTTATCATTCAAAGTAGATTTGTTGTTTTCTTCGCGATGATTCACGTTCGAGGAATTTCCCAGCCAGTCTCCCCCACCCGCTTAGCTCCCCCACGTGCCCCCCCTCCCCCTCCTCCCAAAGTGCCCTTCTCTCTCTCTCTCTCTCTCTCTCTCTCTCTCTCTCTCTCTCTCTCTCTCTCTCTCTCTCTCTCTCTCTCTCTCTCTCTCTCTCTCTCTCTCTCTCTCTCTCTCTCTCTCTCTCTCGTATAGTGGTTAAATGTTCCAAACACACACACACACATACACTCCACCTCCTATTGTCATTCGGGCGGCGGGAGACATGGCGAGGCAGAGCGACAAACGGCAAGATTTTATGATAAAGGGTGAAACAGCGATTCGCCCCCTTGACAAACTCGCCGAGGAACGTGATGGCATGACGCGGTGTTGTTACATTGAAGTGGTTGTGTTGTTTTGCTGGCCATCCGGTTTTGAGATCTATGTTTATTTTTAATTGAAGTGTGTGTGAGTGTGTGTGTGTGTGAGAGAGAGAGAGAGAGAGAGAGAGAGAGAGAGAGAGAGAGAGAGAGAGAGAGACTAATCTGGCCACGACTTGTTCATTTCCTGTCTACAACACTATTCTGCCATCGCCGCCATTGTCACAGCCACCATCACCACCCCGACCACCACCACCACCACCATCACCAACAACATCAACAACAAAAACACCATCATCACCACAACCAGCACTACCACTACCGTTAGCATCATAATTACAACTATATCATTGTCCCCATCACCACCACCGACATCATCACCACCACCACCACCATCTCCACCAGTACCAGCATTACAACCATATCAACCACCCATACATCATCATTTGCATCACCACCACCATCATTATCACAACCTTATCATCACCACCACCACCGTCACAACCATTATCACCACCACAATCACATCTTCCCTCCACATCATGTCTACCAATACAACAACCTCCACCCTAACCATCATCACCACCGCATCACATCCACCATAACCACAACCTGGGACGCGACCTTTAAGATCACCACCACCATCACACAACGTTTTAAAGATATGGACAACTTGTGTGTGAAACGTTTTGTATCCGGTAAACGATTTGGAGACCGCCACCACATGACAACAGCGGCCTTCTCAGACAGCCTGGCGTGTTCTCTCTCTCTCTCTCTCTCTCTCTCTCTCTCTCTCTCTCTCTCTCTCTCTCTCTCTCTCTCTCTCTCTCTCTCTCTCTCTCTCTCTCTCTCTCTCTCTCTCTCTCTCTCTCTCTCTCTCTCTCTCTCTCCCCCGCACCATGCCACCATTGCTCCGTACCCTCGCGGCCGTCCCCCACGTGTGTGCCCGCATGCCTCCTCTGTGTTACGCCCATCATGCCGCCGTGCAATGGGCCGTGCCGTCCATTGTGCATCGCTGCCCCTCTCGTGCCCTTCGTTGTCCCACGGCCCGGCCCCGCAACGCCCTGCCCCGGGAATGGACGGATAGGGGCATGGTCAGTAGGGATGTGGCGGATGCTCTTTGCCCCGACCTACTTTGCCCCGTACTACCCCGCTCGTAATGTCATGGGTCCCCCCCAATCCCCCCCCCCATCATCTTGGCTACACGTCCTTTGATTTCCCAATTCATTCCACTCATTTAACTTCCTTCACCTAGCCCGCCCACCTCGCCACGGCCCCACATCAAGCCCGGACCGTCACTTTTCTGTCTTGCTGATGTTGATTGTACGCCTAATTCGGTCTGTTACAACCTCTATCGCGATCACCGTTGCCAGAAATTATCGTACTCAGAACATCGTATTTACCAGTTTCTGACCCATGACGTGCAAAAAAACACCAATAACTAACCATTTCAATGATAACTATAAATGAATCGAGTTATCTGGGGGAGGAGACAGTTTTGGGGTCGGAAATCAGCAAATATAAGAGCCTGTGTACGACAATTTGGCAACGTTAATTGATCGGGTGGTTCTCTTTTTGCTCATCCACCTCGCCACGACAGAAACCCTGGAATGACTGACCCCTTTATATCAATGGCTTATATCAATGGCTAAATTTGCTTCAGCCTCTATCCAAACCCTTCACTTTCCTCGTCCACCTCACCACGATCCCACATGATTAAGGCCCATAGTCTCAAGCCATTCGGAACGTACACACCCACATTTAATAAAGCCTTCGTAGAGGTTTGAGTATTTCCATGGGTAGGTTTTTTTTGTGTATGTTTATAGTATGACAAAGTTTCTACACCATGAACGTGAAAAACGCTAAAGAGAACCCGACTAATCTCCTTTGTGGCCTTCAGAAATAGTTGTAGCGAGAGGCGGAACGGTCTAAAAATATGGGCCTATAACTCCAATTTCTGCCGCAATCCTCTACTTTGCGCGTTCCACTCACCACAAACCCGCCGCAAACTCGGACTATCACTTTATATTGTTGGTACTCATGACTAATTCTGCTTCAGTCTCTACCCCGATTCTTCACTTTGCTCTTGTCCTCCGTAACATGAACCCACACTCCCCTCGGACTCCCTTCTTTCTTCACCTTGCTTCAATCCTCTTCCTTCAATCCTCTACCTTCAATCCTTTACCGTTCCATCACACCACGAAGTTTGCAATCCACCACAACTATATAGCACCGTCTCAACTGCATGGATTTCCCTTCTAACCTCGTCATAGGCGCTACATCTGCCAAAATAGCATGCTTGGTCCACTGCACACCAATAATTATATTTAGCATAGAACCTTGACAGAGGACGAGGAAAATCGAGAGCAGTGGGAAAAATTTATATATACAGTAGGAAACAAATTGAGCTTCCACTAATGATGAACCTAATGAAAGCTAACCAAAAGTGACCTATCAACATTTTTTTTTGTGTGCATAAGCGTCGACTGAACTGAACGTCATGATACACACACACACACACACACACACACACACACACACACACACACACACGAAGGCCTGACAAAAGGAAACAACACACCACAACAAAAGACACGCCGTGAAAATAGGACAAAGGCGACGATTCTTTTATCTGACTTTACAATAAGTTCAACAAAGTGTCTAAACAAAGAGAAGTATGTAGGAGGATGAGATGAGGCGAAGATAGTGTTGCGGGTAATCCCCCTCCCAAAAAAGGCCTGCCGTGACACCATCCAAATACTTCTCTTGTACCTCATCACTACTCGTTATTAATACTCGTTTCTATGATGTTGTTCTATCTTTGCTGTACAACGCTTCAACCCGCTGCAATAGTGCCACATACATATGCTGTGACGTTGAATTCTACATGTTATCATTTCGCTGTACCGTATCGCACTGGTGTCACGCTCTAGTCTGTGTGTGTGTGTGTGTGTGTGTGTGTGTGTGTGTGTGTGTGTGTGTGTGTGCGTTATTTTCTTTACAGTTTCGTAAATTTGTTATATGGGTTTTATACTAGTGTTGGACCATCATGTATTATTTGTATCATGTAATTCATTTATCCTGCAACCTTGTGGTCAGTAAACTAAACTAACAAAAACTAACTAAATAGCTGTGTGTGTGTGTGTGTGTGTGTGTGTGTGTGTGTGTGTGTGTGTGTGTGTGTGTGTGTGTGTGTGTGTGCGTGTGTGTGTCGTAGCTCATAATTATAACGCTGTAATATACTGATTTACGATATACCCAACTACATTACCAGCATATCCAGTTCCTGAAACGACGTACGCAACTGCTGTATGTGACGCAGAACCCTGACTGTAACCTAAAAAAAAAAAAACTAAAAAAAAATCAGGCCTCAGTAATCTGGAGCGTCGCTATCACACGTAACCACCAAAACGGAAAAACCTCGCGAGGGCGCCCAGCTGTGTCGAGGCTGAAAACAACAACCGAAGCCTAATCGCCGCGGCCAGACCCTCGCCCCTATCTGCCCTCACAGCTGGGTCGGGGGATCGAGAACACCTGAGTGATAGTGGGACACGTGACTGCGGTGGGTGATAAGAGGTTACGAGGACTAACTAACTAGGGGGGAAAGTAGAGATGATTATGGCTGGTGGTTGGTTAATGGGCACAGGTGGGTGATAATGAGTCAGGTGTTTGGTGTTGGTTAATGCGGAAAATGTGTCTCATAATACGGACAAGTTGTTAGATGTAGCGAGGGCGTGGTGATGATGATGATGTGTTCTGCTGTTCAGGGGATAATTACGGGGGGGCAGAGGGTTCATGGCGTGTGTGTGTGTGTGTGTGTGTGTGTTGGGTAAGTGAGGCAAAGGCTAAACCATATCTTTTTTTTTTTTTTTTTTGTGTGTGTGTGTGTGTGTGTGTGTGTGTGTGTGTGTCCCCCCCTCCCCCTCCCCCCTTATATTTAGTACACACCGTTGATTAATGATAAAGCGGACAGCTACCTAATAGAGAACGTTATTACAAATGCGTCTGCTGTAGCGAGGAATATATGTCCCTGTCCGTTGCAGTGACAGCTCAAGGATGTAATTATAAGCTGCAAAGAAGAAAGAGACGGAGACTAAGATGGTGGAAAGGAGGGAGGGAGGGAAGGAGGGAGGGATGGAGGGAATAAGAGATAAAGACAAGAAAGTGCCCCAAGTCAGGATATGAAGCAAACGACAACAGGATAAAAAAAAAAAGGTATATCAAAAGGGGAAGCGTGACCGAAGGATGATCTGTAAAGGAAAATTTATGGAATATTAAAACGAAAACATTACCATGAAACACCACGGACTGATAATAATGGGTGGGGAGACTGGGGGGAGGGGAGGGAGAGTAGAAGTGGATGTGGAGCGTGATGTGGATGGTGGAGGAGGTGAAGGTGGAGAATGTAATGAGATGATGAAAGTGGAGAACATGGACCGTAGTGAAGGTGGAGGCAGCGGTGGTGATGATGGACACAGTGGAAGAAAGTGGTGGGACATAATGAAGAAGTGGTGGACGTGGGGTAATGATGATGGATGAGAAAGGTGGAGGTGGAAGTGAAGGTGGAATATAGAAATGGTGCACAGAGAGACAAACAGAGGTGGGAGTTGGAGATGATGGATAAGAAAGGGAAAGGTGGAGGTGGAATACTGTAATGGTCCACAAAGAGACAGAGGTGGAGTTTTAGATGATGGACAGATAGATGATGATGCACAAGCAGGGAAAGAGGAAATGATAATAAAGGTGAGGTCATGATGATGCATAAGAGAAGTGAAGAAGGAGAACAAGACAGAATAAAATAATAGTGCAGATGTGTAGATAGAGGAGGAGTAGAAGATGATGGACAGATAGATGATGATGCACAAGCAGGGAAGGAGGAAATGATAATGAAGGTGAGGTCATGATGATGCATAAGAGAGGCGAAGAAGGAGGACAAGACAGAATAAAATAACGATGCAGATATGTAGATAGAGGTGGAGTTTTAGATGATGGACAGACAGGTGATTAACAAGAAGGAAAAGACGGGGGTTAAGGTGGAAGAGGAAATGATGATGGAGGAAAAGATGGCCGCCCCCACCAGGTACACTCATGATCTTGGCCAGGTATTGTGCAGCAAGTCGTGGGCAGAGGCAGCATCGACATCATCCACACGAGAAAGCGGCCATCTAGCGAGCACCCCTTCAAACACCTCTTCCACATGCCTCCACCGTGCACCGTTCTCTTCTGTCACCCCATTTCTTATCTTTCCCAAGCTTTTCCTGCGCCTTTCCCCTTATCTCTTCTGCTATAATATTATCTGGAGAGCTTTTGCCTTTGTTCATAAATAGTCGTCGTTTGGGGTGTGGCTTGTGGGGGGTAAGACCGGATGCCCTTCCTGAAGTCACCTGGGTGCAGTGGGGTTCGAACCGTCTCGCCCTGGCTCTTCACTTCCATGGCTTGAGGCTCTAACCCACTAGACCACCGCGCCCCCCTGTGAACTGTTCTTTCCTAGCCCTGTACTCTTTCTTTCTCCTTTCTTCCTGTCTCCTGCATCGCTATAATCACCTAACTCACATGGTTCCATTGTACACTCTTCTGTGTTTTCCTCTACCTTTCCTAATCTCTAAGTTTTCCTCAATGTGTCTGTCCATTCTTTCTTGTTTCTTCCTTTCTTCTCCTTCTGCGTCACTATAAACACCTCACCCTCATGCTTCCACTGTACACTTTTCTGCGTTTTCCTCTCCCTTCACTAATCTCTAAATTTTCTCCTCTATGTGTCTGTTCATTCCTAACCCCCTAATCTCTTTCTTTCTCCTTTCTTCCTTTCTCCTGTACCACTATAATCACCTAACTCACATGCTTCCACTGTACACTCTTCTGCGTTCTCCTCTCCCTTTCCTTCTTCCATGTCTCTGTTCATTCCTAGCCCCCTAATCTCTTTCTTTCTCCCTTCTTCCTTCTCCTGTCTCACTATAATCACCTCACCTACATGCTTCCACTGTGCACTCTTTTGCGATCCCCTCTCCCTTCTCTCAACTCTTTTAAAAGTCCCTCAATTCTCTCCCCTCCTTTTCTTCCTCTCTGCATCACTTCTTTCTAACTATACCTTGCTCATATATGCTTCCAGTGTAAACCATTTTCTCTCTATCCTTCCTTTAGTGCAACGAACATTCTTTCCCCCTCTACGTTTCCTGACCCTCTTTTTTTTATATTTATCTTTCCGTCCTTTCCCACGCCGTACATACTTACCCTGCACGCTGTTCTGTTCTCTCACTCTGTTCATTATCTCTTCTCGCTTTTCCTGCACGTCTCTACCCTTTCCTGGCTTTCTAGTATATGTTTTTTTTCTCTATTTCCTTTCCTCTTCCCAGAATCCCTTTAGCTACTTTCTGGAACGACGATGCTCAGTTGTTTTCCTTGTTTAAACGTTACTTGTAAAATCTCCGACAATCCTATACCGTATACTTTGTTCTGTTCCTTTCTAATTTATTTCGCTTATTCCTCTCTTATTTTGTCTTTCGTTTCTTCTTTTAACTTTCTCTTCCTTTCATTCGTTCTATTAATTTTCATATTCTTTCTTATTTCTTTCTTTTCGTATTTTTAAGACTTTTTTTCAGTTTTATTTTTTTTATGCGCAGTTATCTCGTTATCTCTCTCTCTCTCTCTCTCTCTCTCTCTCTCTCTCTCTCTCTCTCTCTCTCTCTCTCTCTCTCTCTCTCTCTCTCTCTCTCTCTCTCTCTCTCTCTCTCTCTCTCTAACGCCACCATTTTCTTCTACTTTCCATAATTCTCTTCACATTTCAGTTAATTCCACGTCGTTCTCTCTTCCATTCATTCCTTTTATTTATTTTCTATTTCACGATCTCCTGCCTTCCTTAGCATCACGCCTTTCGCTCCCTCCCGCTACTACATTCTTCGACTCGTCACTCCAAATTAGGCATAACATTTTCACTTCGCAATGCATGACTCGTTTTTAGTTCATTGCCTTCGTTTTTTTTATCAATGACGTGGCACGAATTGAACTGGTAGAGGAATGTTCAGAAAGGTACACAGCTGAATGAACACACACACACACACACACACACACACACACACACACACACACACACACACACACACACACTCCAACTTTTATGAGGGCAATGATCACTACCTTGCTGTTGGTGGTGATATTGTTTTTGTTATTGTTGTTATTGCTGTGGTTGTTATTGTTGTTGTTGCTACTGTTATTGTTAGTGTGTACTGTTAGTTATTATTCCTGTTATTGTTATTATTTTTTATTACGCAAAGTTTTCTCCCAGACTTTCTACGTTCTTAATTAATCGCTTCTTTTCAACTATATTCAAACCCTGACCCTCTGCCTACCCTCCACCCCCTGTTCAATCTCTCCCTACCTCCCTCCCTCTCTCCCTTTCTTCCTCCCTCATCCGCCTGCGCAACCTTCCTCCCATCATATTTTCTCCCTCATTTATCCTCCCTCATCCCCCTTTAACGTCCCTCCCGCAGGATGGTCTAAACGAATCCATAATTTGCTCTACGATTTGACGACCTACGGAGAATGGGTCGCGGTGGCCTCGAGGGGAGTTACTGTGCTGGGGTCGCGGGGGTTGAGAGTGCGAGACGCGTGGGGTCGTGGGAGGGGGCGAGACGGTTGCTGGGGGTGATTAGAAGTATGTGGGGGGGGGGGCTGGAGGTGGGGTGCTAGGGGTTAAGACCTCCTTGAGAACTTGTTGGGGGGTTGTAAAGATTGTGAGGGTGACTTTGAATCCGATTCGTTGAGGTGGCAAAGAGAAACAAAGCAAGAAGTGTTTTGAGGTGTTCTGAGACTGATTAGAAGTATGTGAGGGTGTGGAGCGAGCTGAGAGAAAGTATTTGGGGTTAAGACCTCGCTGAGAACATGCTGAGAGAGTTGATAAGGGTTGCGAGGGTGACTTTGAGAACAATGTGTTGGGGTGACTATACGAGAAACAAGACAAGAAGAGTTTTGAGGTGTTCTGAGACTGATTAGAAGTAGGTGAGGGTCTGGAGGAGGGATCTGAGGGAGGGTATTACTTTGGCGGGTATTTTGGCTCATGCGTTGTAGTGACTGAGAGAAAAAAGACATAAGGTGAAATGGGAATGGGATCGAATGTATAGGGAGATGGGGTGTCCTGAGGTGATTAGAAGTATGTAGGGTATGGAGGGATCTGGGGGAGGGTATTGAGGGTTAAGGGTCGTATTTTAAAACCTTTCGTCGCCCAAGTTCACATATTTGACAAGGCTTTCGTAGGAGCTGTAGGCCTTTCCAGGGGTAGTTTTATGACCCTGGTGGTAGTTTGACCCTTCTTCTGTGCCATGAACCTTAAAAAACACTCATAAAAACCCGATTGATCCCCTCTTTGACCTTTAGAAATAGTTGATGTGAGAAGCGATGGTGTCTTGAAATACAGCCCTAAGACCTCTCTGGGAAAGTTCTAAAAAGCTGCGAGAGTGAGTTTGAAGCCGATCTGATGGAACGGACGAGAGAAACAAGGTATACGGGACAGTGACGTAATTCTAAGGCCATCATTCTTCATTCTTCTTTCCAGTATCCTCCTCAGTCAGTTCTTATTGAAAGCAAGGTGTTAGAGATATGAGGTGTGTAGTTATCAATACCTGCAGCATGAGAGGAGTAGCAACATTGCAGCAACACCGTGAATTCGAGAAAACTAACAGGTGGTTGAAGGGTTGATGGGGTGAAAG
This sequence comes from Eriocheir sinensis, assembly GCF_024679095.1. Lineage (NCBI taxonomy): Eukaryota > Metazoa > Arthropoda > Malacostraca > Decapoda > Varunidae > Eriocheir > Eriocheir sinensis. The sequence goes on from NC_066523.1 coordinate 3,616,146, forward strand.
GGGTGGAGGCCTGAGGGGGTGGGGGGTGAGGGAGGGAGGGTCAGGGAGGGGGTGAGAGGCGAGGAGCGTGGGAGGGGCCGCCGGGATGATCCTCGCCTCGCCCCAATAGGATAAGGACCACAGCTTCCGGCCCGGACAGACAGGTAGGGTCTCGGCCACCTGTCCTCCCTGCCGCTCCGGGACACCTGATCCACTGCTGTCCACCGCCACGATCGCCGCCGCCGCCATCACCACACAGCTTAAACCGCGAATACCACCGACACCACATAACTACACCGCACCACCACCACCACCACCACCACACTATTACATCAGAGTTACACCACTAATACCACCGAAACCACCATCACCACGCAGCTACACCACAAATACCACCGACATCACTACCATCATCACCATCACCACATAACTACACCGCACCACCACCACCACCACCACCATTACATCGGAGTTACACCACTAATACCACCGAAACCACCATCACCACGCAGCTACACCACAAATACCACCACCGACAACGCTGCCATCACCACCACTACAGCAAAGAATTACATCACTAATACCATTAACACCACTATTACTACCACTGTCATCACCACTACATCAAACAGTTACATCACTAATACCACTAACACCACCATCACCACAATCGTCACCACTACATCAGTTCCATCACTAATACCACTACCACCACCATCATCACCACTATATCAAACAGTTACATCATTAGTACCACTGAAACCACCATCACCACAACCATCATCAACCAATTACACCACCACCATCACCACCACCATCACCAGTACCCCTATTTCCAACAGTACTAATAATACCACCACTTCACCACTCATCAGAACCTTCAGCGACAGAACTACCATTGTCATCATCATCACTATTTCCAACACCGTCACAACCCTCATCACCTTCAACCACAACCATCATCATCACCATCAACACCAGCACATTCCTAACTACCGCCAACACCATAGTTATCACCTCTCAGCCTATCACCAGTGTCAGAGCCAGCCGGTCTGTTTCCGTTACCAGCATGCTCGGAATAACCAATGATATGTTTTGTATTAATATATATTTCCATTATCTTCCCCGCCCTCAATACCTCACCGTTTTCCTCTATCGGAGTCTACCAGAACCACCACCACCACCACCACCGCAGTCCCATGTGCTCACCCAACGCATAACGAAACAAAACACAGCATAGCGGAGCATAAAACAACATAACGCCGCATATTTCAGTCTAACAATGCATTTTTTATTTTATTTTACTATGAAGGAAGTAGCTCATGGGCAACCCCCCCCTCCCCCCCCCAAAAAAAAAAACGCTAGGCACTGCTCATAGAAAAAAAAATTGTAAAGAGTGGTAGGGAGTTCAATTTCGGATACCATAATTATCACGACCCCCCTCCCCCCCCCCCATCAGAACCACCACCACCACTCCCCCCGCCGCTGACCCTCGTGCCCACCCTGTCACCATAACTATCGCCCCTGTCATTGCCTTCCACTCCCCTCCGTTACTAACATCATCATCAGCACCACCACCACCACCACATACGTTCAGGACCATTCGGGCCTGTCACAGTCGACGCACATAACAACACGGCACGCAATGATCACTTAGGGAGCAAAATGTAAGGAAACACGTCAACGAGACAAAGAGTAACAAGCCACAGCGATACTCAAATTACAACACACACACACACACAAAAAAAAATAAATAAATAAATAAATAAATAAATAAATAATTTATTTTTTTGTTTTACCTGAACAATATGAATTAGGATAGCATGGTACGCAACGCAGCATAATGCAAATAACAGCAATCCGTAGCATAACGCAAAATAGCGCAGCATAACGGCTCATAACGCAGCACATCAGAATATCATAGCATAACGGAAAATAACGGAGCAAAGCACAATTAAACGGAGCATAACATACCATATGGCAGCATAACACATTACAGTGGAGCATAATGCAGCAGAACACAACAAAACTGAGCATAATAAAGAATAAGGAAACATAACGCAGCACAGCGAAGCACAGCGGGACATAAAACAGCGCGACGAAGCATAACACAGTATAATAGAATATACCGCAGCATAACTAAGTGTGACGTAGCATAACATATCATAGCTGGGCATAACGCAGCATAACGAAGCATAACGCTGCATAAGTGAGCATAATGTAGCATAACACAGCACATCATGATAAAGCATAGTACAGCACACTGGAGCGTAACACAGGATAACAGAGCTTAGTAGGGCATAAAGCAGCATAAGGGAGCATTTCACAGCATAGCCAAGCATAATTGAGATTACTGCAGCATATGGAGCGCGACGCGGCATAATGGAGCATGTTGTGGCATAATACAGCGCTAGATTTAAGGTTATTATTTTCTTGGTCTAAGTATCACATCGTTAACTGATTGTACCACTGTATTTCCACTCTGTCTCTGTCTCATTTTTTTGTATATATGTATTCTTTTATATGCCTCAGGGCGAAATAAGATTATTATTATTATTATTATTATTATTATTATTATTATTATTATTATTATTATTATTATTATTATTACTGTTATTATTATTATTATTATTATTATTATTATTATTATTATTATTATTATTATTATTATTATTATTATTATTATTATTATTATTATCATTATTATTATTATTACCATTATTATTATCACGTTGTAAAAAGCATGACGCAGCATAACAGAATTACGGAACAAAACACAGCATCAAGTAGCATAAATACTGAAGTACTACGAAACAAAACAGCATTACGGAGTTTGAGAATTTAACGCAGCATATTCCAGTATAGCACTGCATAACACAGCATACTGGAACAACATCAAGAGGCAGAGCACAGCGCCGCGCAGCCAGACGCCACAACCCCAAGCCGCGGCGCCAAACACCGGCAGTGGACCGTGCCATCGACGGCCATTCGTGCACAAAAGTAACCTTCCCACTCAAGCCATAACTTAAACAAAGACCTCCCGAAAGCAAATCACGGAATAGAGGAACAATAAACTATCCGAATCCATTGTTGATACGGAAGGCTTCCCGAACACAAGGTCAAAAAACCCGCCGAGACACGCAACGCTCGTTAAAAAGGAGAAATATATAGGCAAATAAATAAATGAACGCAAGTAATGACACATACCAAATGGGCCATGGCCAAGTTCATGAAGGAAACAAAAAAAAATGCAGTCAAATAAGGATAAAAATAGGACTTTGTGAGGAAAATGTGAGTTGAGGAAACAAACTTCACAGAAAAGGACACACTGCAGTAAATTAGAAACAGAGAATAAAGGGAATTTTTCGTACATAAGGGAAACAAAATTATACGAAGGAGGAACAGAAAGCAAAAAAAAAAAGAGAGCAGCCACAAAAATAATTTACTGAGGCAGACAAAATGTAATGATTGTGATGATGATGATGATGACGATAATGATGACGGGGAGGAGGAGGAGGAGGAGGAGGAGGAGGAATATAATGGTGATGATCAGGGTAAGGGTGGTGGTAGTGATGGTAGTGATAGTGGCGGTGGTGGGAGTGGTAGTGATTGCAGTCGTTATGATTATTACTGACGAGGACGATGGTGGTGATCAGGATAAGGGTAGTGGTGGTGGTAGTGGTGGTGGTGGCGGTGGTGGTGGTGGTGATTGCAGTTGTTATGGTGGTTATGGACTGGTTTCCCAAGACTGAAGGACAGAAAGAAAAAAAAAGATGATCTGGTAAAAGAATGACTCAAAAGAAGAAGAGAAAGAAGAAAAAAGTAAAGAAGAAGAAGAAGACAAAGAAGAAGTAGAAGAAGAACAAGAACAAGAACAAGAAGAGATAGAAGAGAAAGAAGAGAAGGAAGACGAGGAGGAGGAGAAGGAGGAGGAGAAGGAGGAAGAGGCTGCAGGATGGTAACACTGGATGAGGGGGCGGACGACGAGAGGAAGAGGAGGAGGAGGAAGAGGAGGTGGTGGTGTGGGTGGCGGAGGAGGAGGTGGTGACGGTGGTGGTGGTGGTGGTGGCGGCGGCGGCGAGTCCTTCAGACGGTGTGAAGATCATGCGTGTGTGGTATGGCGAGAGGTGTGCAGGAGGGAGGGAGAAGAGGACGGAAGGAAGGAGGAAGGTGTGAAGGAGTGAGGGAGGAAAGGGGGACAGGAGGGAGCGCGCACGGAAGGAGGGAGAGGAGGGTGTGGGAGAGGTAAGAGCAGGGGGAAAGGGAAGGAGGGAGTAAATGAAAGGGATAAGGAGGGCGGGGAGGCATGGGTGGCTGGTCAAGGGTGACATGTGAGGCACTGGGTGTTTTACCTCTCGTGGCGGGGCTACCTGGGGACACGAAGGACCTCGGAACGGCACGAAGGGAGTGTGGGGGAAGGGACAGGCCACGGGGGTAGAGAGGAGGGAGGAAATGAGAGTGGGGGGTTGAGTGAGAGAGGGGAGAGGAAAGTGCTTGAGAGCGGGGGACAGACGACGGAGGCAGGTGGAGGATGAAAATAAGGATGGAAGGGGAGCACGGAGGAGTGAGAGGTGGAGAGGACAGTGAATGAGAGAGGGACAGGCGACGGAGGCAGAGAGAGAGAGAGAGAGAGAGAGAGAGAGAGAGAGAGAGAGAGAGAGAGAGAGAGAGAGAGAGAGAGAGAGAGAGAGAGAGAGAGAGAGAGAGAGAGAGAGAGAGAGAATGAGGATGGAAAATGGGAGTATGCGGAGGAGTAGAAGATGGGAGTATGAGGAGGAGTAGAAGGGGGCGTGAAAAGTGAAGAGTTAGGAATTACAATGAATGAAAAAAACAGATGAGCACAAAACACACACACATAAAAAAATAATAATAATAATAATAATAAATAAACATACAATAACAAACAACCAAAACGAAACCCCGGGAATTTATGAAAACCTTGACTTGTCCTTCCATCTAGTCTCTCTGTATCTTGATTCAGAGAGACAAAAATGAATGATAAAACACTAGACAGGAGGATAGCTACAAGGAAAAGTTAAACACACCAAACAGGAGAAGATCGGAAACACCAATGACCAAGTTGCAAAGGAATGACTGTCTTAAGTAAAAAAATATATAAAAAAGAAGAAAATAGAGCTCACGACGCAGATTATTGCCATTCGAGTTCCAGGGGGAGTTATATACTACGCAGGAATTCAAGGGAGTCCGGGTAGGGAGGGGATCCGCGCAGGGAGAACAGTAAAATGGAGCAGAGGAATTCACAGTCATCCATCCTTGCAATGCTGGCGAGGAAAAGCCAAGCCCAGGAATACTCTGCCCCAGTGTGCTGATGCAAACTCAATCGATCAATCAGTTAGTCAATCATTTAATTCTCTCTCTCTCTCTCTCTGCATGAGTGGTTTACATAATGGAAAATAAGAATACGGAGAGAGAGAGAGAGAGAGAGAGAGAGAGAGAGAGAGAGAGAGAGAGAGAGAGAGAGAGAGAGAGAGAGAGAGAGAGAGAGAGAGAGAGAGACATACAGACAGACAGATAAAAAGACAGATTAAGAGTGAGTGGGATCGGTGAGTTAGGATACAGACAGACAGACAGGGTGAGAGTGAGAGGGATCAGTGCGTTATAGGATACGAGACACCTGCACAGTATTACACGTCACAGGAGGAGGAGGGGGAGGAGTGGGGAGAGAGAGAGAGATGGGAGGCGGCAGTGTTGGAAGGCTGAGGGAGGAGAAGACAGGTGCGTGCCGTTTCCTGTCCCACCCACGGCTCACCCAACACAAGAGAGGCTGATGGAGAGGTGCCCCGCCCCACGCACCCGCTACACGGCATTAGGAGCTTGGTAAAGGGAAGCGTATGAAAGGAGAGCAAAGAGGACGATGATAATGATGAGGAGGAGGAGAAGGTAAACGAGAAATGCAGTCGTGGGCAAGGAGGAAAAAATAAAAGATGCAAAAGAAGTTCAGCGTATGTAGAGAGAGTAAAGATGATGGTGAGGAAGAGGAAAAGGAGGAGGAGGAAGTGAAGGTTAAGACCAGTCATGGATAAAGAGGGAAAAAAAAGAGATGGAAGGGAAGCTAAGCGTATGGAAAAAGAGTAAAGAAGCTGGTGATGAAGAGGAAGAGGAAGAGGAGGAGGAAGAGGAGAGCAGACGAAGGATAAGGAAGAAGCAAGAGAAGCTGGAGGAGGGAGAACAAACAGCAGGTGTAAGTTAGGCAGGTAGGTAGGTAAGTGGGTAAGTAGAAGGTTAGTAATACGGTAGGTAAGTAGAAGTTTAATAATACGGTAGGTAAGTAGGTGGGTAAGTAAGACGATACCTGGGTTAAGTATGTAAGTAAGACGGTAAGTAGGTATAAAGTGGGTAAGGAGAATAGCCTCAAGGAAATATAAGGTTTCAGGGATGATGGAAGAAAGGGAGGGAGGGAGGGGGGATGAGGAAGGGGGGGGGGGGATGAGGAAGGGAGGGAGGGAGTTAGAAGGAGGGAGAAAGGGAGTGAGGGGGAGGAGGAACGGGAAGTCCAGGGACAGACGGAAGGAGAAAAAAAAACATGTCGAGAGCAAGTGTCACGCAGGAGAATTGAATTACAGCATTAACGCGCCGATGGGAAAAGGGAAAGGAATGGGAGAGGGAGAGAGGAGAGGAAAGTGCGCGGATATCACCTTTAGACGGACAATGGAAGGGGAAAAAGAGAGAGAGAGAGAGAGAGAGAGAGAGAGAGATTCTTCTTAAACATAAAGGGAGGGATTTAGGCGGTGCGGAGTAGGATTTCAGGGGGGGGGGGGGGATGGGGTTGGAAGGATAGGGGAGGAACAAGGTTAAGTGTAGAGGAGGTAAGCTACTTAAACACAATAGTTAGTGAGAGCTCGTTAATCTGACCCCCCTCCCCCCCTGTTTGCTTCTTCTTCATTACTGAGGAACACTTGTAAGTAACCCGTCACAGAACTTCTCGTCGCCAACGGAAACAGGACGTGATACTGCGTCTTATCTATGTGGATGCGGTGTTACATCCTTGTCATATGCAGGCTCTTCATTTTCATCACTTTCTGCGGTTTTGATGCATGGGAATGGATGAATGTCAGTGTGAGATTTTTGTTGTTCAGAATCTTCGTGCGTGGTGGTGGTGGTGGTGGTGGTAGTCGTGGGGGGCGGAGATTGTGATTGAAATGATGGTGATGGTGGTAGCAGTGGTGGTGGTGGTGGTGTGTGTGTGTGAGAGAGAGAGAGAGAGAGAGAGAGAGAGAGAGAGAGAGAGAGAGAGAGAGAGAGAGAGAGAGAGAGAATGGAGAGGGCCCAAGAGACACACAGGTCCTCCTAACCGCCAGCCAAACAGGTGTACAGATCACTTAATTTCCGGTGGCCGAGCATCCTTCCTTCCTGCCTTACCTGCCCCTCTCCGTGGCAGGTCCCCACGCTAGAAACAACAGGTGTCCACTTCCGGCGACGGCAAGCCAATGGGACTCATGGTGGGGGCCCGGCCAGCCAATGGCGGCGCGGGAGCAGCGTGATCCCTGACCAATGAGGAGCGAGCTTGGGCAAGTCCATTGTGTCCTCACCTCGGGGGGAGACCCACGTTCATTCATCAGTCATTTCTCCACACACACACGCACACACATACACACACACATACACACACACACACGGTTTACACAATTCAAGAAAAATTTTAAGGGACGATATGCGCCGTCAGAGCACCTGGTCGTGTGTCGTCATGAAAACATACGATAGAGTGCGAGGCAGGAGCCAGACGGGAGAAAACAAAAGCGAGTAGGAAAATGCATGAACCGGCACCTGAGGCAGCGGTGGTCAGGACAGTTAGGGCGCAGAGGAAATGACCCATTACAGTGTTGTTCCGACCATGACACTTCAGAACAATGGTACCAGATATAGGGGCAAGTGTTTCTAGGCCTCGAGGCTGGCAAAATTCACCGCGAAGCACATGGAGGCTCGTTAGTGCTCGCAAACCCAAGGAGTCGTGGCCGCAACACCTGAGTGGCGGCAGACAGGCCAGGAGACGCGGAGATGAGCTTCATAACACAGACCTCAAGCATACCAAGCCGAGCCGAGCCACACAAGCCATAATGCACCTCCCTCCCTGCCTCCCTTCCTCGGGGCGTTCACGTCACCCGGGGCAACTCGGCAAGCCCCTTTCCTCCTCACCGCGCGCTGGGGCCTTCAGAAAACAAATAAATGAACGTTGAAGGGATATTTCAGGTGGCTCTCTGCGTGCCTCTCCCAACGCAGCGGGCAGTGAGATGTAAAACTGGAGGTCCCCGTCATTATTTAATCTCGTATTGGCATCAAGGACAGATGGTAAACGAAGCAACTACCGTGGGAACGATTCTGGCGATCCTCTGCTACTAGATCACCCTCGCTACCCTCCCTCCCTCCATGCCTCCTCCTTCTCTCCTCCTCGTCCTCCTCCTCTCCTCTGTCTTCTCTTTTCCATCCCTTCCTTTACTTCTTTCTGCTTCTCTCTCTCTCTCTCCATACTGCGTCGTAAGTTAGACCAGTAAGATAGAGGTTTACGTTTTGAAGACAAGGAGAAAGGAAGGGTGGGAGCGAGACAGGGAATGGATGGGAAGAGGAGGGGCGATGCGAGGGAGTCAATTATGGTAGCAGGTGATGGGGCGTGGCTACCAGGGCAGGGGGGGGGCTGAACGACCCTTAACACTGTGGGAAAAGTGACCAAGTTCTCTCTCTCTCTCTCTCTCTCTCTCTCTCTCTCTCTCTCTCTCTCTCTCTCTCTCTCTCTCTCTCTCTCTCTCTCTCTCTCTCTCCCCACCAATACTTATTTACCTTTCAACCTATCTACCTGTGTCCCAACCAACCTACATATAAATCTATTTTCTGTCTATTTGTGTGGCTATCTATGTATCTATCTATCTGTTTCTGTCTATATTTCTATCGATGTCTACTTGTGTGTCTATCTGTGTATCTATCTGTCTATTTCTGTATCTATCTATGTGTATATGTCATTTATCTATCCATCAAGTTGCAGTTCTTCATCTCTTAATACTATTCCCTTCACTATTATTATTATTATTATTATTATTATTATTATTATTATTATTATTATTATTATTATTATTATCATTATTATCCCAGTCCATTTCCCTCATCAAAACCTCAGGCAGGATACATTCTTAACTTCATCCACAATTTCATTTTCTCGTACCGTCGCTCCCCATGATTAACTATTCTTGCGTCACTCACTCGCTCGCACCTGCCCTACCTACGTATACCTCTTATGTAATTACCTGTGTCTGTCTGTCTGTCTGTCCATCTATGTGTGTGTATGTGTGTGAGAGATGGGGTCTCTCTCTCTCTCTCTCTCTCTCTCTCTCTCTCTCTCTCTCTCTCTCTCTCTCTCTCTCTCTCTCTCTCTCTCTCTCTCTCCACTGCCTCCTCCCGTCCGTCAATTACCCGCCGTGTCAACCCCTCACAGGTCGCACATCCGCTACGCAGTGACCAGAACGAGAGAGAGAGAGAGAGAGAGAGAGAGAAGAGAGAGTACTCCTCCTTTCTAGTCAACTATATTATCATCTTCCGCCCTCCAAAAAACACGTCCTCACAAAAGATAGCATTATGCAACACCTGACATCACACAAAAAAGCAAAAACAAGTGTGGGAAACTCTCTCTCTCTCTCTCTCTCTCTCTCTCTCTCTCCTTTTGTATTGTTTCTGTGACTGTCTATCTAAATCTTTGTGTCTGTCTTTTTTGTCTGGCTGTCAGTCTCTCTCTCTCTCTCTCTCTCTCTCTCTCTCTCTCTCTCTCTCTCTCTCTCTCTCTCTCTCCGGGGGTCAGAGGGGGATGGGATGGGGGACTTCAAGGCTTCCTCCCAGCCCCCGCGCGGCCCTGGCTGGCATTAAGGTAGAGACCAGGAAGGGCCAAGGAGAGGCGAGGAAGGTGGGGGAGGGGGAGGGGGGGTGGGGCGAGGACGAGGGGGGGGGGAGGAGGTGACCTTGGTGACTCCTCGGCTTTGTGTTGGCTTTTTGTGATAGGTATTTTGTTAGTGCTCCGTCACGTGGGTGTCGTATGTGGTGCCTGACTGGCTGACTGACGGGTGGAGGTGGTGGTGATGATGATGATGTGGAGCTGGTGGTGGTGGTGGTGGTGGAATAGTGTGTGCATGCTTTTTGGTTGTTTGCTGAGTGTATGGGTGAGTGTTGATTGATATGGTGAGGTTGATGGTGACTGTGCTGTGGCGGTGTGCAGTGGTGATGGTCTCTAGAATTTCTGTTGGTTTTTTTTTCGTGGTGGTGGTTTTGCAGTGGTTGTGATGATGGCCCAGGTGTTGTGTGTGTAGTGTCATGTAACAGCGTGTGGCGGGGTAGGGTGGATCATTGTTTGCTTTTTTTTTTTGCAGAGTGGTTAGAATGGTGACCGGGGATTGTGAAGGAAAATGGCTGTTATGGTGATTGCGATATATGGTGGAGCTGGTAAGGTGGACTGCTTGTTGTTGTTGTTGTTGTTGTTTTTAGTGCAGAATGGTTATGATTGTAAAGGGGATTGTGGTGTGGTGATGACTGACACGGTTATCGGAATGGGGTGTGGGGGGGGGAGGGGTGGCAGGGTTAATTGGTCGTTACTTTTGTTGTTGTTTTGATAGCGGTGGTGGTAGTTGGTGATTGGGTGATGGCTATGGCACTGTGATATAAGGTGGGGGTGGTGGTTGACTATTCGCTGTTTTTGTTGTTTGGAGTGTAGTGGAGGCGGTGGTGGTGAGTGGAGGGTTGGGCGGTGGCTAAGGCTGCCCGGTTGCACCATGGTCTTTGTCACGTGCTAACCCCCGGAGCTGTCGCAATGTTCCGTGAATCCGACCCGTACACTCGTTCCTGGCCGTGATGAGGCTGCCGTGCTCTGTTACGTAACGCTGCTCTCTCTCTCTCTCTCTCTCTCTCTCTCTCTCACGTCCATTCGCTGTGTCACTGTGGTCTACATATTCTACCAAACAGACTAATAAGGCAGGCCCATCGTTATCACACCCCGACAATCTCTCCCACATACATCCCACCTCATCCATATCTCCCTTCACACTCCTCTCTCCCCGCCACACCCCGGTCATCTCTCCCATGTTACATCCCCCTTCCACACGCCCCTCTCCTCGTTAGTCACATCCCGCCTATCTCTCCCATAAATACTCCGCCACACCCATGCCCCCCACTGGTCACCCTCAACACACCTCGGTCATCTCTCCCATGTACATCCCCACGCCCCTCTCCTCGTCACATCCCGCCTATCTCTCCCATAAGTACTTCACCTAACCCATGTCCCCTACTGGTCCCCCTCAACACCTCGGTCATCTCTCCCATTCTCACCATCCACACACCTCTCGTCACACCCCGCCACCTCACCCCACTGACCCGTCCGCAAACTCACTCCTGCTGTCCCATTCCCACCCGTCACACATGAATTTCACTGTCTCGTCACACATTGTGCCAATTATGTTTTAACTCTCCATCGCCCCACCACCCACTCTTCCACCCGTCATACGTTTTTCCACCTTATCATTCACCCTTCCACCCGTTACACACTTCCACCCTGTCACACACCCTGCCATCCTCTCACTCTTTGACCCTTCATACACCCTACCATCCTGACACAAACCCTATCACATTATTTCAGCTTCCCCTTAACACACACACACACACACACACACACACACACACACACACACACACAAACAAACAAACACATTAATAAGTGTTCTTGGTGAATCCTTTGCTGCTTCCTTCTCAACATTCTTACTTATATTTCCTTCTTTGTGACGGAGGAGAAGCCCCGCGTCACCATGCCACTAATTATTCCACTTCTCATGATCCACAAAAAGGCCCTCATGACGTCACGCCGCACCCGCTGCCATGCGTGTGACGTAGCGAGTCGTTATTTCCTCCTCGCATCCCATTTTCTATAACAAGCCGTTTTCTATCACTGCTAGTCCGCTTCTCGGTTTATTTCTCATTTATTTAATCATTCTAATATATATGTTGAAGACTGCGCTATGATGATAATTATGAGATTGAGTACACACACACACACACACACACACACACACACACACACACACACACACAGACCTCAACCCCCCCCCCCCCCCCATAAATCAACCAGATAACCTACAAGTCAATAAAGAAACACAAACGTAGACAACACACACACACACACACACACACACACACACACACAAATGAACCAGCTAACCCACAAGCAAATAAACAAACACACACGCAGACAAAGAAACAACAAACACGTGGCGGTAGCTGAGTGGTAGTGTGCGGGCTCCACATTCACCGCGTGATGGACGACGCGGGTTCGAATCCCCACGCTACCACCTGGGATTTTTCAGTCACCGCCGAGTGGCCTAAGACTACCCACATGCTGTCCTGAAAACCACCTATCAACCCGGACTCTAGAGGAAACCATCCAAGTGAATCAAGGAGTTCCGAAGAAGGAGTTCCGGGGGGCAGCATGAGCCAATGCAAGATGGCGCCACTATAAACACTTGCCTGCGCCACAACGGGCTGGGGCCGACCATCAGGCCCCACTACGAAGGTCTAGCGGCACCATAGGCGAAGACGTTAAAAAAAAAAACACAAACAAACACATTAATAAGTGTTCTTGGTGAATCCTTTGCTGCTTCCTTCTTCCTTACTTTTATTTCCTTCTTTCTGACGGAGGAGAAGCACCGCGTCACCATGCCACTAATTATTCCACTTCTCATGATCCACAAAAAGACTCATGACGTCACGCCGCATCCACTGACGTACGTGTGACGTAGCGAGTCATTATTTCCTCCTCGCATCCCATTTTCTATAACAAGCCGTTTTCTATCAGTGCTTGTCCGCTTCTCCGTTTATTTCTCATTTATTTAATCATTCTAATTTACATGTCGTTGAAGATTGCGCTATGATGATAATTATGAGAGTGAGTACACGAACACACACACAAACCTCACCCCCCCCCCCCTCAACACACACACACACACACACACACACACACACACACACACACACACACTCACACAACACACAAATGAACCAGCTAACCCACAAGCAAAGAAACAAACACATGCACACGCAGACAAAGAAACAAAACACACACACACACACACACAAAAAAAAAAAAAAATACAACAACCCACAAGCAAAGAAACAAACACACACGCAGACAAAGGAAACACACACACACACACACACACACACACACACACACACACACACACACACACACACACACACACACACACACACACAGGATATGTATATGTATCTAATTAACCCTTACCATTATTTTTTTCCTTGTATTTTTCCATCGTGTAACAGAGTAGTGACGAAGTGACGATGATGGTTGGGAGGAGGAGGAGGAGGAGGAGGAGGAGGAGAAGGAAGAGGAGGAGGAGGAGAAGAGGGAAGAAAATACTGCTGCTAAAAATACTGCTGCTTATGCCAACAATAATGTATGAAGATGATAATGGACAGTAATGGCGGTAAGTGGAGGGAAGGGAAGGATTGTGAAGAGGCTGGAGGACACAGGACACGAGGAAATTATAAGGAACGGCGGCATTGTCAGGGGCGATGATGATAGTGATGGGGACAACACTGAATAAAACAATGATGACGACTGTGATGATAGTGATGGGGACAACACTGAATAAAACAATGATGACGACTGTGATGATGATAATTATGATGATGGTGATGATAATGATAATGATGATGACCATGGTGATAATGATGACGACGAGGGGAATGATAATGATGGTGACGATGATAGTGATAAGGACAGTACTGAATAAAACAATGATGACGACTGTGATGATGATAATTATGATGATGATAATGATAATGATGATGACTATGGTGATAATGATGACGACCAGGGGAATGATAATGATGGTGACGATGATAGTGATAGGGACAACACTGAATAAAACAATGATGACGACTGTGATGATGATAATTATGATGATGGTGATGATAATGATAATGATGATGACTATGGTGATATTGATGACGACCAGGGGAATGATAATGATGGTGACGATGATAGTGATGGGGACAACACTGAATAAAACAATGATGATGACTGTGATGATGATAATTATGATGATGGTGATGATAATGATAATGATGATGACTATGGTGATATTGATGACGACGAGGGGAATGATAATGATGGTGATGATGATAGTGATAGGGACAACACTGAATAAAACAATGATGACTGTGATGATGATAATTATGATGATGATGATGATAATGATAATGATGATGACCATGGTGATATTGATGACGACGAGGGGAATGATAATGATGGTGTCGATGATAGTGATAAGGACAGCACTGAATAAAACAATGATGACTGTGATGATGATAATTATGATGATGGTGATGATAATGATGATGACCATGGTGATAATGATGACGACCAGGGGAATGGTGATGATGGTGACGATGATAACGACGCTAATGATGGCATGACTCATTCTCCGGGACATCTTCAGCGTTACTTTTTTTTTTTTTTTTTTTTTTACAACAAAGGATACGGCTCAAGGGCAACAAAAAGTGTAGAAACAAAAGCCCGCTACTCACGTACTAACTCTGTTCATGCCATCCAAATCATACTCTCTTACCTAAAAATGAACATACAGTAGTTAATCCACGTGGAAAAGAATGAGAAAAATTAAAAACATTACATAAACCGATGATGTTGAGTAATCACTGGTAACAACGTAGCAATAGGGTGCAAGTTAGATAGTTTTCGACCCAAGGAAAGAGTAGGCACATAATGCTTCCAAATAGAGTAGTGGACGGATGGAACAAACATAGCAGCCAGTGATTAGAGTAAAGAGAGAGGTTCAAAAGTGGAGCAGTGGACGAATGGAACAAACCTTAGCAGCCATGTGATTAGAGTAAAGAGGTTCAAAAGTGGAGCAGTGGACGAATGGAACAAACCTTAGCAGCCATGTGATTAGAGTAAAGAGGTTCAAAAGTGGAGCAGTGGACGAATGGAACAACCTTAGCAGCCATGTGATTAGAGTAAAGAGGTTCAAAAGTGGAGCAGTGGACGAATGGAACCTTAGCAGCCATGTGATTAGAGTAAAGAGAGAGGTTTAAAAGTGGAGCAGTGGACGAGTAGAACAAATTAAAGAGAGACAGCTTCACAAAGAGAGCACTGGAAGAATGGAACAATCTCAGCAGCCGTGTGGGTAATGCAAACACGACTGAAAACACCATTGAAGAGAGGATATATGGATGAATGACAGTTTGTATTCACTAGTGCTTTATCCTCCCTTCTGTGTCCCCCTGGCCTCTTCCATGCATAATGACTTCCTTCAGCGTCCTTGCGAGATGATGATAGTGGCGCATGATGATGATGATGATACGGGGTGGAGATGGTGAGGATGAATTTTAGTGAAGACGTAATGGTGATTGCTGGTATAGTGTTACGGTGTTGTTGGTGATGGACGGTGTTGATGGTGGTGATGGGTGGTGATGGTGAACGGTGTTGGATAGCGTGAGTGCATGATGATGGTGATGATGGTAGTGTGTTGATAAGGGTGAGGGTGACTGAGTGATGGGTGTTGGTGAGGTATTAGTGGTCGTGATGGTGATGGTGCGATGAGTTGGTGATGGTGATGATGATGGTGAGAGGTGCTGGTAATGGATGGTGATATCATATAGTGCGTTGATACAAGTGAGTGAGTGATGGGTGTTGGTGGTCTTGGAAGTCGGGAATAGTGATGGTGAGATGTGGTGGTGGTGATTGATGGTGATGGTGAAGGCTGGGGTAAGTGGTGATGCTGCGGCTGCCAGCAAGTTCATGGCGACCAATGAGCCGCTGCAACACACGTGACGTCATTCATCAAAATCAATCACAACGCTGACGTCAGACAAGATGGTGGCCTGACAGCACACACACACACACACACACACACACACACACACACACACAAACACACACACACAGCCCTCACCCCCCACAAACCATAAAAGTAAAATGTAGTAGTTGTTTTCGGTTGTATAATGTTTAATCACCGTTTATTTTGTTTTTTGGTTAATTCACCTGTTGCAATAATAATAATAATAATAATAATAATAATAATAATAATAATAATAATAATAATAATAATAATAATAATAATAATAATAGCAACAACAGCGCAGGATGGAGGAACAAAAACCACCGGCAGCTTCTTCTTTATAAGTAGAGGATTTGTCGAGCTGGCGGAATGCTTGACTTTTTCCCGGCAAGGTTGCAGTGACGCGCCTGAAGGAGGAGGAAGCGTCGGCAAGGGATGTTATGTGATGTGCTGTGAATGTTATGGCCTGTGAGCCTATACCCAGCGAATATAATGATCTAGTATAGTACGATAAGGACGTGTGTGTTTGCAGTCAATAAGGTGAGTTTCTATTTGTATAAGGTAGAGGAAGGCAGACTAAGGACAGGAAGAAGACTAAGGGCCATATTTTAAACATTTCTGCGCCCAAGAACACGTAATTTATTAGTCTTTCGTGGGAGTTTAGGGCATTTCCAAGGGTACTTTTATGACCCTGGTGGTAGTCTGAGCCTTCTTCTGTACCGTGAACCTAAAAGAACACTCATTAGAACTCGATTAACCTCCTTTTTGGCCCTTGGAAATAGTTGGTGTGAGGGGTGGGAGCATCTGACAATACCAACCAAATAACGAGAGAAGAGTAGCCGGAAAACACAATCCCTAGAGAGAAAACGGAGGTTGTCAAAGAGAATATTCTAATAAGATTTGGGACGAGAGGTAAAACGTGAAGATGCATGACAAGAACCAAGGATGAGTAAAAAGTGCACAACCGGAAGACGTTATCAGCGGTGTGTGGTGCTGGTTATCTCAGGCTTGAAACGAAGAGACTCCATCCTCAACAGGTGGGAGATGACATTACTTTCAATTTCTCAAGCTTCAAAAATAACAGTATAACCAAATAGTGAGAGAAAACAGCATTAGGTGAACAAAGCAGGGTTGGTGTGCAGACAAAGCGACACCCCGCCCCGCCCCGCCCTGCCCCGCCCCGACTCGTCCAGGCTCAACAAGCTCCGCCCCACTCCCACGTCGGCCCTTTCCACCACGCCGTCCTGCTTCGTGCCGCTCCCTCCGACACCGTCCAACCTAACCCAGCCTCATTCATCCTCGCCCCGCCCCGCCCGAATCCAGCCCTCGCTCCCAGGCAGGTGAGGCGGCGGTTTCGCTTCACCAATTAGAATAATGTGAGGGGGGATCAGACGGTGGCCATTAGCGGTACGCGATGATCGGTGACGTGGGTATGGCAAGGGACAGGTGAGGGGAGTGTGGGACAGTCTGGGGGCACTACTTCATACTTACCCACGGGAACCACTACCATCGTGACCACAGCCTCCTCTCCCCTGGCCTGCCACGCCCACACACCCAATTTTTCCCAAGCCCCGGTAGCGTCAGAGTGCGTTTACCGGTCTATAGTAATGTTCGTATCAGGTAATAATTTGATCCCGGCCATTGAGATAAGGGATGAAGATTAAATAGTAAAAATAAAGAATGTTAGCTCTTTTTATTTATTCAATCTCGAAAACATCTCAATTTTCCAGCGTTTTTAATTTTTTTGTCATGAGTAATAACTGGAATGATGGGTACTAATTGACGGATTTTTTTTTTTTACTTATATCTACACCTTGAGTCCAACTGTATCCCACCCATGTCCCCACTTCCCTATCCTACCCCCCCCCCACACACACACACACCAAACACGTACACACACCATCACCACCACATCATTCTGATCTACACCTGATAAACGCCCTTAAATAAAAAACAAAAATAAATTCTACCATCCCTGAACACTCGTTAGCTTCACCTGTTGGGTTTATCTTTTGTTTGCTTCGTGCTCCCGACAGATCAGTACAGACTTGGGTGAAGCGAAGAGTGTGAGTAAGGAAGGTAGCCAGCCCTGAGAGCCACCATGACAAGGGATCGCTCGCCACTTGCCTTGAGAGCGTTTTTTGACCAGTGAATATTGATGCGTGGGATTACTTTCTCAGTCACACGTCTCACTCAAGGAAGTTGTTTATCAATATCATTATTATTATTATTATTATTATTATTATTATTATTATTATTATTATTATTATCATTATTGGTATTATTACTATTATTATTTTTACTATTATTATTATTACAGTCTTTAGCCCCGACACATCTACGGCACAGTGAATTAAACATAAAAGGAATAAACTAAGATAGAAAATTAAATTAAACAAGACAAAAAAATAAAACACACACACACACACACACATACACACGTGGGAACCTCTATTTTTCGCTAGCGTGCATGATAGGTCTCCTGATGTAGTTTTGCCATTGTACATTCTACGTGGGTGTACTTTCAACTACATGTTTAGAAACTGAGAGATCTTTGACATATCAAAAGACCTAAGTCATTGACCTTCGCAAATATTACATGCTCTTAAATTCTCAGCCGTCACACAAAAACTATCCCAGTATCTATCCCTATCGCCTCACTGTTCAAATGTAATAGCATACGGTAATCAATAAAGGTCTAGTTTGGAGGGACGTGTTGTGTGGAAAACTAAAAGAAAGACAAATTCAACTTACACAAAAACAGTAATGGGAAGTGCCGAACATGTATATAGACAAATGTGTGTCAGTGAGGAAAGTGCAACATTTTATAAAGAAACGCCAGAATCAAAGGAGAAGAACACAACGAAGGGAGAGATAAGTGACACAGATGGGAGTGACAGGGACGAAACAGAGATTCAGTCATACATAGAGGGGAAAACGGAATGATAAAGACAGAGGAAAGGAAAGGAAATCATATGAAAGGCAACGAAGAGAACAACACAGAGATAAATAAAACAGAGGCAGCCGTAGAAAAGACAAAAGAGAGGGATCGGCATATTTAAAGGGAAAAAAATGTTGAAAGAGAAACAAAGACAGAGGAAAGAAAAGCCATGGAAAGCACGGAGGGAAACAAAAGAGGCGTGAGCGATAGGGAAAAAAGAGAAGCAGTCAGTAGGTAAATTAGGACAGAGGAAAAGAAAGAACATAAAACAACAAAAACAGAAGCAGTCAGTAGGTAAATTAGGACAGAGGAAAGGAAAGAACATAGAAAGCAAAGGGAGGAAGAAGACAAACAAGGACAGAGGAAAGGAAATAGTATACAAAAAGCAGAAAGACATGAAAGGAACAAGGAAGACAGAGACAAGGACAGAACACGCCACACGAAGGTCTGCCGGTTCCTAACATTAGCACCCATCCCATGCCCCGGTGGTTCCCAAGGCTGAGGGTCCTGAGGGTGCCTTCCCGGCCCTCCCTCCCTCCCAGTGTGGGTCTGTTTGTCCTCTCGTTAATTATGATCTGTTACCGGTCGGGCGCTAGGGACAGAAGGTGTGTACGGGGTATGGGGGAGAGGGACGGGGAGGAGTAAGGGGAGAAGGAGGGAGGGAGGAGGGGGTATTTTAGGGTGGTAACGTGCGACAGGTGTACCGAGGAGAGGTGTATACAGGGTAGGGGGCAAGATCATCCCTCTCATCGTTGCCAGATCAGAGTCTAGGCCCCTATTACCGAGTTCCTATTTTCATGACCCTACTTAGTTATTTTCTTTGTGCGTGTGTGTGTGTGTGTGTGTGTGTGTGTGTGTGTGTGTGTGTGTGTGTGTGTGTGTGTGTGTGTGTGTGTGTGTGTGTTAAGGAAAGTTTATTTGCTGATTTGCTCCTTACATCATCCACGCGTACAAGTGGATACATAACTCCCTTGCCTGATAATTTGCAGCTTGTTGATTTCCAGGGTGTGCAGGCCATCGAATTATTTAGTTTTCATGACCAAATTTAGCTTTTTTTTTCATAACTATTATTTGTTGAAGAAAGTTTATATGTCGATTCATTCCCTACATAATTATACGCGTGTGTACAAGTGGATATATAAATCACTTGCTTCATAGTTTGCAGGCTATCAAAATAGTTAAAGAGCAGTCAGTTCGTACTCATTACAAAGAGAAAAACTGCATCATATATATTTTCGGACTGTACAGGACGACAAATTAATTGGGGAGAACAGTCAAATCACGTTCACAATTACACACCACGCTGATTCATTACCAAGCCGATCCTTCACTATCAAATCTGCGGCCCAGCTTGGCGGTGAAAATATCAAGTGGCAACCTAAGGGCCACATTTTTAACCCGGTAGCAGCGACGGGCCAAGTTTGTGGCTTTACCGTGAAGCAGTGACGGGCCAAATTTGTGCCATGATATAAACCCCCCAAAATAGATGATGCATAATCTGATCACAAATACTTTGATATATATTATGAAATGGTTTGTGTGAGGGGTGAATTTTTTTTTCATTTTTCTCGCTTGGAGGGACCATTAAGAAACATGATCCCCGCTGCTACCAGGTTAATTAAGCGTTTTAGGGCTCACACACCCACATTTGATAAGGCTTTCGTAGGAGTTGTGGGTATTTCCATGGGTAGATTTATGACCCTGGTGGTAATATGACAAAGCTCCTGTACCATGAACGTGAAAAAATACTCCTGGGAACCTTTCTGATAACCTTTGTGGCAGTTGGAAATATATGTTTTGAGAGGAGGGAGCGTCTGAAAATACCACCCCGCTGGCATCCCCTGGACCTTCTTGCGCTCCCTAAGAAGTTAACGAGATCAGTTTGGGTAATCAATTGCGTCACCTGCCGATAATTAGGGTGGCTCCGAGGCATCACCAGTTTTCAAAGGTCATCATCAGCGGACGATTGTAGGCTGGGAAAGGGTCGACGTGATTCGGCTTTTATCGGGGGAAAAAAAAAATCGGAAAAAGGGAGATGATATTGGAGGGAGACCATTTTTTTCCCTTAAGCAGATAAATAAAAAAATGTGTTAGTGTGAAAATTATACTGATTATAGAAACTTTTTTTAGCCTTCAATCCACAACTACTTGATAAATTACGTCATGAAGGGAGGAATAAAGAGAGAGAGAGAGAGAGAGAGAGAGAGAGAGAGAGAGAGAGAGAGAGAGAGAGAGAGAGAGAGAGAGATGGGGGGTAGGGGGGCGAGTATGGAAGGGAGGGATGTGAGGAGGGGAGGGATCAGGTATAATTAACCAGGTGTTCCAGGGCTGGGAATCACCTGTGTCTCGTTACCGCAGTTTGCCGACATTCCTGGGCGGCGGGCGGACGGCAGTGTGGGAGGAAGTGAGCGGAGGAAGGGAGGAAGAGGAGAGGAAGTGGCGGAGGATATGAAAGAATGAATGAAGACGGGAGGCAGGAAAGGAACGTTAGATATTAGTTAAACAAGTATTAGTGAATGAATACACACACACACACACACACACACACACACACACACACACACACACACACACACACACGATGAACATCACTGGAGGAATAAGAGAACACGAGAACACGCCTAGAAACAAAAAAACAAAACAAAAAAAGCAGAAAAAATCACCATTCCATATTAAACAACAGTGACAAATTGGACCGTTTATATCCAGAGGCAGTTCAAGCAAGGAGCAATCACGGGTTTAAGGATAAGTAAGCTTGGATATAGCGATAAGGCAATACTTTAATCCTGCAAACAACAAACAGGTAAATTCGACCAGGTAAACACACATTGTAAGCGGAGTGGAAAACACCTGGTGGGAGAAATACCTCACTTCCTGTCCAAATCCT
Organism: Eriocheir sinensis; assembly: GCF_024679095.1. NCBI lineage: Eukaryota > Metazoa > Arthropoda > Malacostraca > Decapoda > Varunidae > Eriocheir > Eriocheir sinensis. The sequence continues at coordinate 3,637,813 of NC_066523.1, forward strand.
CACTAAATCTTAACATTCCAGCCCTAGTCCACCTCTTTGAAATAGTTTGGGTTATCCTTTTATCCTGACCCCCCACCCCACCCCAACACACACACACACACACACACACACACACACACACACACACACACACACACACACGCACACCGGTTCCCCTCTCTTTCCATGTCCTTTACTAACCACCCTTCATCTCTGCTCCTAGCCTATGTTACCTATCTCCTGCCCCACCCTGTTTCCCCTTCCTCGAGTTTCCCCTCTTTCCATGTCCCCTTACGAATCACCCTTCATCCTTTCTCCTCGCCTTCTATCACCTATCCCCTCCCTGTCACCCTAATAATCACCCCTTACCTAATCCTTACCACCACCACCCTACATCCTCGCTCCCCACCTTGTCATCTATCCCCTGCCCCCCCACCCTGCGTCCCCTCCATCTGTCACCCTAATAATCACCCTCTTTTATCCCCTATCCACCTTAACCAATCACCGTGACTCCCCCCTGCTCCTGTTGCCCTTCGCCTGTCCCCTGTCTCCAATCCCTCGTTTCCTCTCCCTGCCAGTCCTTCACCAGTCTCCAGTTTCCCCCTGCCTCCTCCGCCCCGTGTCAACCCCACCCGCCCCCTCCCGCCGCCCCGTGTCACCCTAGCTCCGCCGCCGCCGCTCGTCGTCACAGATGCCACAGAGACGGTAGAGCGGAACACCGGAAGGAAGGGGCCGCGCAGTGTCCCTGGCAGACTCCACCTTTATCCTCAGCCTCGTATCCTACCTCACCTCCATTCCCTCCCTTGACATCCCTTTCCTTGTCACATCCATTCCCTCCCTCATCTCCCTCTCCTTCCCACTCTCTCTCCCATTCCCCGTCAACACCATTCTTCCCTCATCTCCCTTTCCCTATCACCTATCTCTCCTCCCATTCCTTGTCATATCCATTCCTTCCCTGCCACCCTCTCCTATCCTACCATTCCTTCCCTGTCACCCTCTCTCCTATGAATCCTATCCTATTATTCCCTGATACCTCCTCCATTCACACCTTCCCTCACATTCCCATCCTTAGCTTTTCCTTAGTCTCCCTCAAAACCACCCTCTGCCACTCACCTTCTTGTATACCTTCGCTCTCATTAACTCTACCTGTGTCCTAGTTTATCATCTCACTTTCCTATACCTCCCTCCTCTCTCTCTTCGCCTTCCCCTTACCGTCCTTTCCACCCTCTTCATCCTTTTCCCTTGTCCTCCGCCACCTGTCATCTTGCCTTCCTTTTTTCGCTCCCCATCTGCCTCGACCTCAGCCTCCTCCTCCTCCTCCTCTTCCTCTTCACCTCACTTACCATTCCTAACATTTTCCTTTCTTTTTCCTCTGCATGTCTATACCGCCCTCCCTCTTCATCATCCCTTGTCACGCTGCTTCCCTCACCTACTCCCACTGTTCCCCTGGTCGCTATATCTCGTTCTCTCTCCTATATCACTAACTTGACGCCATGTGATGCTGTTAGTCAAGCGCTGGTGGTTGGGTTTACAAAGTTTTCTCTGTATGATAAAACAAATGGCAATCTTTTTTTGGGTTGTGGTCACTCAGTCGCGCCCAGAAACAAACCATCACATGAAATAAGGTGTGGTGGTCTGACGTGTGTAAGGGACTCGTGGGAAGTACACACGATTAGAAAAACTACTGGTGAGTGTCTCGTGCGAACAGGTAGATGATATGAGTGTCAATACGATAGATATATATTCAAGAAGAGGTTAAGTAGATTCATACATAGTGAGGTTAGGTGGGGTTAGGTTTACAGGAGCTGCCTTGTATGAGTCTACCAACCTCCTGCAGACTCCTTACGTTCTTATGCTCTCTTGACCGCTCAGACGATGGATACAAGAAAATCCCTCTTGGACCGCCCTGCATTTAAGAGGATGTTGGATTTCTCCTACTATGGACATTTCATCGTTTACTCTTACGAGGCAGGCACGCATACCAACACTCCCGGGACACCACAAGCTACACTCATCCTTTACGAAGCCATCGGACTCCACCTGCGCACCACTTTTTTGATCGTGTGTACAGGAGCAGCGGGAACGCGGAGCGGGGAGACGGAAGCGAGTGTAAACAAACATAGGAGGAAGTCAGACCGTGTGGCAGGAAAGGAAGGAAACGAGGAAGCAAGTCAGGGTTAGAGGGAGTCAAGGAAGAGATGAGGAGTCCACGGTGGGAAGAAGGAAGAGGAAGGAGGTAAGTCAAATCATCCGAGGTGAGGAAAGGAAGGAGGGAGGGGCCGAGGGTGCGGGGAAATAACTCTACGGTGGGAAGATGACTATTCTCGCTGACGCTGGGATATGAGACTGACACAAAGGAGAGGAGAGGAGAGGAGAGAAGAAATGAGAGGAAAGGAGAGAAGAGGAAAGGAGAAGAGAGGAAAGAAAAGACGCGGAAATGAAATGAAAGGAAAGGAAAGGAGAAGAGAGGAGAGGAGAGCAATGAGCAAAAAACAACAAGACAGTAAATAAAAAAAAAAAGGAGAGGAGAGCGAGGTAGGAAATGGAAATAAGAAAACGTTGTGAGTAAAATACATAGGAAGAAAAAAGTAGGAAAAAAATAAAGACAAAGGCGACACAAAGAGAGAACGGAACGGACAATCAAAGAACGAGAGGGATTACTAAAACATTTCTTAAGACTGAACAACAAAATAGGAAAAAACCTTCAAAAATCGGAAACGAAGCAGAAATGTAAAAGAAGTGAAAGGGGGGAATAAAGACAAGGGAATAGGAGTAGAAAAGCCGTGAATAAGGATGTGAATAGAGATGGAAAAGGCGGAAAATAAAACAAAAGTAAAGCGGAATGGAGAGAAAAAAACATCAAATTGGAAAAGCGATGGAGGGGAGGACGGAAATGGAGAATGGATGAAGGAGAAATAACGAAAAGGGAATTGGAGAAGAAGAGATGGAAGGGGGCGGAGAGGGAGATGGGGTGGGAGAGAAATAAAGAAAAAGAAATTGGAGAAGGAGAAGAGATGGAAGGAGGAGGAAATGGAGAAGGAATGGAGGAGAAATAACGAAAAGGGAATTGGAGAAGAGATGGATGGAAGGGGGCGGAGAGGGAGATGGGGTGGGAGAGAAAAAAGAAAAAGAAATTGGAGAGAGGAGATAGAAGAGCGTGAAAATGGAGAGAAGGTGGAGAGGAAAAGAAAGAAGAGGGAAAAGACTAAGGAAATCAGAGGGAAGGGAAAAAGAGAGAAAATGGAGAAAAAAAGGGGAAAATAAAGGGTAAACAAAGGGAAGGGGTGAAAAAAACAGAGAAAATGGAGGAAAAAAAAGAAAGAAAAGGGAATCAGAGGAAAACGAGAGGGAACGGGGTGGGAATGTAGAGGAGAGGGGTATACAGGGGGATGGGGTGGGAACGTATGGAGGAGGAGGGAGGGAGTAGATGAACGGGGGGGGGGGAACGCAGGGAGGAGTAGGAGGAGGAGGAGGAGGCGGGAAGGACAGGTGGGGGGGAGGAACACCGGCTTCACCTGTCCCCGATTCCCACGGTCCGTCCTACTGATCAATGTGGCTCTTTGTCTAAAATTTTCATTACAGAGACCACGTGGGAGGGGAGGGGAGGGGAGGGATGGGGGGTAGAGGTTAGATGAAGAGAGGGAGTAGGGGGGGAAATAGACGGAGGGAGGGAAGGGGGAGAGAGGGATGAGAATGAGGCTGGTGTTTAATGATGCAGGGTGGAGTAGCGGTGGGGGGGGGGGGGGGGGTAGTAGAGAGACAGCACCGCTACACCTGCTCTGTCACTATTCCCGCAGACACACCCTCCCTTGTGGCGGCGGCGGTGACGGCGGAGGTGGCAGTCGTGCGGCCGTCCCATCCCATCTTGAGCCGATTTCACAGTCCAATACAGTCTTCGTAACAGCCCGAACCAAACTATAGAATCCCATACAATCCAAAATGGGGAGGTCTTCGATGCCACACTAAATACACAAAACTTTTCCAGTATAGTTTCATCAAATTTGTGAACTTAAATATAAACACCAGACACTATATAAGGAAATTTCGAAGGCTCTGGTATTGGTTTGGGAGCTTACTAACCGATCATGGGGAACTGTGAAACTGACCTCTTGTGTGTGACCCCCCTGATGCCCGCTCACCGACCTGCGTGTAGCCTATTCTTGGACCGGGGATCCCTACACTCACTGCCCTCCTCTTTGTTTTCCTTGTCCGGGCTGGTGACTGACTATGACGCACTACCCTGCCATCTGTCACGCGACCTCGCCTTAGCAGAAGAAGAATTTGTACGGGAAGAATTACAGAGGAGCCGTGCATGAGAATTGCTTGAATCATATTGTTTCGTTAACGATTATCTAGTAAAGGATGATAAGGTTCCAACTTACAAGACTACGATTGAGAGTGTTCCCATTACTTAGATGACTGTATTAATTAACATCGAGAAATCGTATCCACACACACACACACACACACACACACACACACACACACACACACACCACTCTTCCTTCCGAACCAACCCTGGGCTCCACACACCAGCGTCCGGCACAGAGTCTTCCCAAGAAGCAACACGTCAGCGACAACCAATTTTCGCCGTTTCCCGCGCTGCTGAAGAACGCCGCGTCAGTCTCGTAACCAGGAACATGTTCTCACGGCCACTAATCGCCGGCGGCTGATCGATAATTCGTTAAAGGAGCAACTGGCAGGTTCTCGCTCGGTTCAGCATGAGAGGTCGTCCATGGCGAGCCACACACTCCTTAAGTGGCCGGCAAATACCATCTAAACCCCAACT